>NW_008681798.1:0-2703 GCF_000695815.1 Acanthisitta chloris | reverse complement strand
TGTGCCAGGAATTCTGAGTGCTGCCGAGGAGCATCCCGGTGCCAGGTCATGACAGTTCCCCCATCCCGATGCCATGAATTGTTGGCACAACGGCAGGTCCCAGCAGGTCCCCCGTTCCCCCATCCTGGTGCCAGGTCACTGCAGTCCCCCATCCCAGTGCCATGGCATCACTGGCACGATGGCAGGTCACGGCAGTTCCCCCCATCCTGGTGCCAGGTCATGGCAGTTCCCCATCCCGGAGCCATGGCATCTCCAGCACAACAGCAGGTCACGGCAGTTCCCCCATCCTGGTGCCATGAATTGCTGGCACGATGGCAGGTCATGGCAGTTCCCCATCCCGGAGCCATGGCATCTCCAGCACAACAGCAGGTCACGGCAGTTCCCCCATCCTGGTGCCATGGCATCGCTGCCACGATGGCAGGTCAAGGCAGTTCCTCCATCCTCTGCCAGGTCAAGGCAGTTCCCCCATCCTGGTGCCATGGCATCACGCGCAGGTCACGGCGGTTCCTCCATTCTGGGGCAGGTCATGGCAGTTCCCCATCCCGGAGCCATGGCATCACTGGCACGATGGCAGGTCATGACAGGTCCCTCCATCCTGGTGCCAGGTCAAGGCAGTCCCCCATCCCGGAGCCATGGCATCTCCAGCACAACAGCAGGTCACAGCATTTGCCCATCCTGGTGCCACAGCATCACTGGCACAATGGCAGGTCAAGGCAGTTCCCCCATCCTGGTGCCAGGTCACAACACTTCCCCCCCATCCTGGTGCCGGGACAAGGCAAGAATTGTATGTGTATGCTTATTACCTTCAATTTATAAATTAATTTCAATTAGACATACACAAAACTGATTTTCAGGTTTATATAACTGGAGGGATTTGCAAATAAAGTAAGAACTTTAGTATCCTCTCTTCTAGTACTTTAGGATCTTTTCTTATTGTATGCATGATACCTAAATAAGCAATTCAGTGATTTTAGTAACAAATATTAGCAGCTGTCAAAAAGGTTTGGAGATATAATTCAGATAAGCTATCCAAAATTCATATTAGCACCTAGATACATATTGTACAAGGTAATTCGTAGTGGAATTGAATTTAATATCATTTTAGCCCTTCTTTGGTTAGTGAATTGATACTATTGTTTTTTCAGGTCTGTTTTTCATTATGAGAGAAATTTGGATAAAAAATCTTCAAGTCAGGACTGTTCATGTGCAGGTCATTAGGCTGCTCACCCTTCTCAGTCCATGGCCCACGAAGTGCCCTAGGCCATCTATGTCATCTCTAGCTAGACAACAGAAGCCTTCCAAACGAGAGAACAGAAAGCAAGGCAGAAAAAATTCCTAATACACTTCTGGTGTGACTCTTCACAATTTCACTATTCCTTTGGCACAATGCAATCAGTGCTTCCTAGAATTCTGAGCTCAGCAGTCATTAATCAAAGACAGAACACCCAACATGTTTCTGTACCTCAGCCCACTCTGTGTAAGATGAAGACAGTAATACTCCCTTTCCCAAGCTGTTGCTGTGCTCCTGTGGTGCTGGTTATGGTCTCTCTTGGCACAACACATTCAGGTCTCTCAGACTGTACCAGACCTTGTTGCAGTGAACTGGTATTGACACAAACTGTCACCTGCTGCAGCAGAAAAGGTATATTTGGTATGTAAAGGAGAGGTTGGACAGGATGGCTTTAGTTTCAGAGGGTTTCTTGCTTCCCAGAACATACAGGGTGGATGAGGATAGGTTCAGACAGAACTGCATGCTGGAATTCTCCTCATTTCTATCCTGTGAGGCTGAGCCACTTGTGAGGGCATAGCATACCTTCAGATGAAGTATGTCTGAAAAGTCCTCCATGGGCTTCACCTGCACAAAACACATCCTTCCTCCCATGGCACAGTGTCCAGTGCTGAGGAAGGATGTCCAAGCTGCAGCCTAAGGATTGTGCTGCTCTAAAATCCTGCAACCTTCCTGGCAGTTTTGAGCAAGTGTGCCGTTTATTTTTTCTGCCTTTGTGGCCAAAGATTCATTAATTCAGAAAGGGGGTGCTATGGCTTTGCAAAAAAAAAAAAAGATATTCATACCTGACAAAATAAATTATGTCAAGAGCCAATTTCCCCTGGCCTTTTGTTGTGCTTGTACCCAGCTAGTTCTAAACACCCATCCTTGAGCACTAGGTAGTTCAGCAAAACAAATGGGCCATCTGCAAAACTGTATATGCTGTTTTTTCAATTAGATGAGAAGCGAAAATATCCAACATAGCAATTTATAACTTCTGATTACAGCCTTGGAGAATGCAGTCATAGACTGTCATGGTCTGTGTATGCAAGGCCATCCTCCTTTTCCTTCTTTTTCTCTCTGTTGTGTGATCATCATCAACAACGCAAAGCCATATGTTAGTTGCCATGGTGGAGGGGCTGCTCCCACAACCGTCTGAGCAGAGCACATTCTAAACATTGCAGTCTGGAGCCCAAAATACCACAGCAGTAACAGAATCCTTTCTCCAAGTGGTTGCCAGCACTCTCTCCTACAGAAGACCTCTAAGGACGCAGGGCTTTACAGCATACTTCCTTCAAGCACAGCCTCACATCCGTTGTTCAGATATCATGTGTTCACATTTGTCTTGAATTAGGCTACACAGTGACTTTTTAGTGGCTCAAAGAGAAAAGGAATCTGTCCTTCTACCAGTGGGAACCTAAAAGGAAGTTTTATAT
>NW_008681797.1:0-14627 GCF_000695815.1 Acanthisitta chloris | reverse complement strand
GCAGCGGGTTGTGCCGCGGGTGTGCTCCTGGCAGTAGCCGTTCTGTTATCCCGTTCATGCGGGGACCTCTGTTCGAGCTCCAGAACTTACTCCAGAACTCCAGGACAGTTCTGGAGTAAGTGCTCCCCTTGTGCTTCCCGCCGTGGAAACCGGTCGGAGTATAGTTACTTTCGATGCTTAGAACCACCTTTAATTCCACTTTGTGTAGAGTTACTGCATGGTTCCTACTTCTGGTGTGTTTTGCGTATTTCTTCTCTTTCTAGTTTATTTCCTAAACATAATTCTATGATTGGCTACTGCTCTGTTTCATTTGTGTGAATCACCCCCACTCCTTGGACCCTTCACGATGAGCATGTTGCCTCCTTGTTTCCTCGGGCAGTCATGCTGTCATTGAGCAAAGTGCTGCCTTAGTGCCAGATAAAGACCCTTGGGGAGGATGAAGAGAGAGATTTTTGGAATAAGCAAGAGAGATAGGTCCCTTTTTGAAAAACAGGGATGAGGTTTACATGTTTGACCTTATATGTTAGAGCTCTTTTGCGTATCTGGAGGATTCCTTCCAAGAAGTAGCATAGGTGTAAGTGTTTTGTTTGTTTTCTATTTAGACATTGAGTTGAATATAAAAACTGATGCAGTGCCTTGGATCTTTCTGTATGGCAGGCGTGTTTAATAGTCACAGGATTAAAACAATTTATTCTGCAGCCATGTTGCAGGTGTTAAGAAAATGCTGTGTTGCTCCTAAATCAAAACACTTGGTGAATGCAGAAGTGCTAGAATGATACTGTACAATCTTGGGAAACTAAGTTCTCTAACAGCCTCAAAAAGAATGTTGTGTAGTACCATTTGTTAAAAATTGTGTGTACCATCATTATTGATATATTTCTCACTTATCTCTTAGGTTTACAAAAGATACTGCCAGGTTCAAGGATGAACTAGATATTATGAAGTTCATTTGCAAAGATTTTTGGACAACTGTATTCAAAAAACAAATAGACAACCTAAGGACTAATCATCAGGTACTAATGCTGAGAGTAAGATTTAACTTACAAAATCAGTAACAGCTTTGAGTTGCTTGCACAGTTTTTTGGTTTTCTTGGTCTAGAATTAATTGCCTGATAAGAAACTTGAAATGTTCTTTGTTTTGTTTAAAAAGGAGGTTTTTAAGGTGCCTGTTAGCATGTAGCTTCAAAATACAATTTAATAATTGCTTGTGATGTCTTTATTGCCACCCTGTTTGAAAAGACTTAATGCTGAGGGGACAGTGATGGTTATAGTTGCTTAACGTTTAAACAAGAACTTTTTTAATGTATCTCCTAATAAACGTTAGTAAAAAACTAGTGTGAAGAAGTAATACTGTTTTAATGTCTATTTAATTAGAATGGCTGCCTCAAAGTATTTATTTTATTTTGAGAACACTTAGTCTTGAAGACAGTAGTTGCACTGTGTTAAACATACTTGTAGAAAAAAGCTGAAAAACTTCTCAAATTTGCATGGTGCTGACATTGTGCTGTGTCCATGTCCTTGCTTATCTCAACAGCCACAGTTGTTAAAGCAAGATTGAAATAATTGAAGCAGCCATTTGACTAGCGTATAAAAATCTTTTTTCTATCGAGTGGCTTGGTTTCCTTATGGACATTTTCCTGTTGTGTCAAATTAGGAAGAAGAGAATTTGTACAAGGATTGTGCCAAATAAAATAAGTTGGGTTTTTTTCAGTGAGTTATTTATCAAGTAATTACTTTAACAGACACTAGTTACCTTAGAAATCTGTTTTTTAATTCAAAGAAAGCTGCAGTATTCAGCTTAAGGTCTTAATGGTATATGCAGCCTTAATTTAAGTTCAGGGGTTATGAAGTTCCAGAGAAGCACAGTCATTAGCAAAGATGGATATTATTGCACAAAATTGTAATGTAGAAAACACTAGACCTTTGACTGGATTGTCTGCTAAGTGTTGTTGCCTGTACTGCTGTTAGGGAAGATAATTCCCACTGAATTGGGAATAAGAATAGTGAATCACATACCAAATAAGATTGAGAGTTGAATGGCAAAATCAGTATGCATTTGATGTATTACCAGAGACTTTCTAGTATGGAGCCATTGTTTCTGAGCACTGGAAGGACTCTCCCAAGAACAAATGTATATAAATATTTTTTAGGGTCAGCTGATCATACTATTATTTAGGGTTTTGTTGTAAACTCACAATTCAGTATCTTTTGGTTTGATATTCCTTGTAAGTAAATAGTACAATTAAACTTAAATCATATATGCCTTAATTAAAAATTTTGTTTTTCAACCTGAGAACATTTATATTTGATCTACAAATCAAATCCATAAAATGTAGATTGTGTTATTGCACATTCAGCTAAAAAAACTCACCTTTTTTTTTTTGTCTTTAACCAGGGTATTTATGTCCTTCAAGACAATAAATTTCGTCTCTTGACGCAAATGTCTGCAGGAAAGCAGTATTTGGAACATGCACCAAAGGTACCCTTTTAATTGAATGGATACACACTTATTAAGTGAGCAGCTAAAGATTAGTCTTCAGAACCTGTGTACTCTCTAGAAAGGCACCTTGTCTTAGCACAGAGGATTTGATTTTTGGTTCAAGAAACAGTCATGGCCGTTGTGAAACTTGGTGTTACATTTGAGTTACTTGATGGTGGAAGCTCCTCTGCCACCATCTGCCACTGTCACACAGATCCTTTCTCTTTGGGGAAAGACACATTTGCAAGATGCTATTTGTCACCTTGAACAAGTTCTCAGATGAGATGATATGAATGTTCAGAAAGATCTTCCACCAGTTAAAAATAGTTGTGAGTGTAGATGCTGAGTTAGAGTCTTAGTTCAGGTAGATAAAATCAGTCTCTAAAACCTATTATAAAGCACTCTTATAGAGGTGGATGTAAAAAATGAGACATTCAGCTTTCTTAATTCTTGATGTTCTTAGTCTTCACAATTGCTGGCTACTGTCCTTGGGATTTTTTTTTTGTTTGTTTGGTGAGATATTTTTTCTGTTTTGTAACATATATTCTAATATATCTCCTGGCCCTTGTATTATAAGATGTGGCCTGTGCAAGGATGCTATCCTGGACTTTCTTCTTTGTTAACTACATGTGGTTTAGTGGTTTAGGGCTTGCCGTGGTAGTGCTATGTGGACAGTTGGACTAGATGATCTTAAAGGTCTCTTCCAACCATGATGATTCTGACTTCAATACCAGTCAGCCAAGTCATATGAATAATTGTTTTAAGGATAATAAGTTCATACAGGTTTAATGCAAATAGAAACAAGTGACTCCAAATGGTGCCTCTAGCAAGAGCAATCTGTATTGTCAGCTCTGCCCAAGTCTTGTTAGTTTCAATGTTTATCAACAAGTTTCACCCTTGACACTCATTTTAAGTGCAACTTTGTATTTAGTATTTAGCATTTACCTGTGGACTAATCAGAGGAGGCCTATCCAATTTGGGAATAAAGAGCATTGTAACAGCTGAAGTTTCATCAATGCCTGCATGTAAGTAGTTCTTGGAGTACTCAATTATTAGCTGGTGTGGTAACTTCCCTGACTTTCATCACTGTATAAGCATTTATCAAGGTGGGATTAGTTTGAGACTGCTGGGCCATAGGAGTCAATATGAACTTCAGGATTTGCCTTGTCACTAAATGGTTTAGTGTTTAGGAAATACTGACAGAGGATAAACCTCCGTGATGGTGTGTGGAATGCAAAACTAAAAAGTTGTATTTCCATTTGAAAGCATCAAATGCATAAGGATGTATGTCCAGAAGGCTATTTAAACAAGTGCAGATGAAAACAACTTGATGCCTGCTCTCTCTCTGCAGGAGTCATTAAGGAAGTTAGGAGGTGAAGCCCATTGTAACTACCTAAGCTGCTCAGTTAAAGATTTTCCACTGACTTCATATAAATTTTAAATTCAGCTGAGAAAACTTGTGCAATGTGAGACATGGGTTAACTTACAGGGTAAAAAAAAAGAAAAGAGAGAAAAAGCTTTTCAGCTGGAGTTAAAATTTAAATGCTAAATTTAAATAATGGCTCGATTGTTTACAGCTGAACTATAAGATTGAAATGTTCCATTTCTTTTAAAAATTGATTGCAAGAAAATAATTACTCAGAGAAATAACTCTAATGGTAATAATGTGACATGACTTTGCTTTTTTTGCAGGTAAATTTCAGGTGATGATACAGAAGATGTAGAGCACGTTCAAATCTGGGTATCTACCTTAAAAATCCTTTGTGTGTGGATTCAGTGTATGGACTCAGTCTTGTATATAATTTGTAAATTATAGCAGTGTGCAGCACAGCTCCAAAATATATAATAAATGTTGATTGAAACAACTTAACTAATCTTGTATCTTGGGATGAAATTTATTCTATACCAAGGCATTAATGCCCACGTGGTAAAAGCTGTGTACTCAAAAGTTTTCAGCAAAATATTTCAAATACCAAAAGAGCACATCTGGAAGACTGGAGACACTGTTGGAGAACAGAGTAAAAGCCTGGCCAGGACTAAGAAACTAATGTGTGTTGTGTCACATAATGTGAATGCCCAAGTGCTACCTCTCCCTATTCCCTCTGAACTGTGAGGCAGTGACAGCTTTTGTATTCCTCTGAGGAAGACAACAGCATGTGAACCAACAACATTCATTAACCATGTTGGTGGAGGCTTAGCTCCTTTGTAGGAGTTGTATGGGGCAGTAAAAAAGAGAACTTTTTTCTAGTTAAGCAGTTTCTCCTGCCTGCCTAAAATTAGCAGCTGGTTTCTGTGTCAGAATGATTTTACTCCTAAGGTCACCTGTATCATGAAGGAAATTTTGCTCATTGTGCATAAACTCGATATTAGTGTAATTGTTTTTAGCTGCTAGCTGCAGCTCACTTCTGTGTGTGTGCAGGAAGATGATTAGGCCTCCAAGAAGCTGTCTCACCAAGATTCTTGAGGACATTGGGATTTGCTAGATACTACTTGTAACAAGATTTGAGTAACAATACCTATCTTGCTGTAGGTAAGCAGGAAACATCTCGTTAAAACTTTGAATTATTTTTTCTGTAAGGCTTTCATGTTGGCAGGTTCAGGTCTTAATAGTTACTTTCAAATGCATCGTGATAGAAACTTAATGGTGTTTATTGACAAGTGTGATTGTGCTAGTGATTCAGTTTCTTGTTTTGAGACCATTAAATAACAGGCTAATTGAAAAAGGTCAGGCTATTTATAATAGCACCTTTCCTACACAACTACCTCCTGTGTTGGGAGAAGTGTATGTTGTGTAGTTTCATGATGGGCAAGAACAGTGAAAACTGTTCTTAAAGATCTGAAGCTTGCAATGGATCAAGCCTTTTCTAGAAAGCTGTTACAAACTGGTAAGCTGGAGATTATAAATGTGATAACCAGGGGTTTATTATACTTGAGCTTAATATGTGATCAAATTCTGATCTTTTCAGGTACTGTGAATGCCAGTTCAGATTAGTTGTAGCTGAATAATTTGACAGTTCTCGAAAACATGTAGAGCAGAATTTGAACCAGGAGAATGCTGTCCCACTTTTTATAGAACTAGCAGAGGTGAAAGTAACTACTGTGGTATGGTACTCGGTGGGGATCTGCAGTTTGCCCAGAAACATTGGGTTCTTATTCTGGTAGATTATAGGAAGGTGGTGGTTGTTTGCCTTTATAACTCAGATTTGTTTGAAGATGTAGGGCTGGAGAATTAGCTAACTAATTTCATGGACTCTTCAGTTGCCAACTCATCCTGCTTTCAACATGCTGGAAATACTACTAAAGAGACTAGAAATAATTTGCACTGTATAATACATGGACATTTCAATGCCATCACATTTAGGCATCTGCAGTGGGGTAGACATTTGGTATCAACATGTACAGAATCTGCTACTTGCATCTCTGGAATTAGCACTCTAGTAGTTATTGTAATTAACCTTGATTTTTCACTTGACAGTTAAGCCTGCCATTCCTGATGCAAAAGTGCCAATCACTCAGATATATTAAAGATGTATCAATAACTGGTTATGGTTAATGATTAATAGCCAGGGCAGGGACTTAAATTCTACAACACACAGAAAGCAGATGTCATTTAATACTGTGTATCGATTTGCTGCTATCAGCTAAGTTCATTGTTCCTTTAACATGGATTTTTAATTGTTGAAGACAGTTAGAACCAGAGTGGGTCACATACGTACCAAGCAGATGCTGATCCTCTTGGCCAAGCACTCCATGTTAAATATATATAAAATAAGTGAGCTAATGTATTTATCAAGATACCATACAGACAGTAAATTTGTTAATTGTTTAATAAATGCTTCTATTAAAAGCATTGAAGACAGTTGTGTAGTTTTCACTGGTTTCTGCAACTGTTTACTAAAAGATACTATCACTGCTGAGTAATGTTTGTTTAGTAAAACAATTGTTTCAGTAACTTAGTGGCTGTAGTTGAACTGCTTAGCAGTGCTTAGGGTCAGTTAACACCACTTGAAAAAACACATTCAGGCATAGCTGTGTGGATTTCTGTAATAAGGCTGATGTTATATAGTATGAAGAATGAGAAAAAACAATGTTTAAGAACACTCTTTAAAATCCTTTTTTATTACAAAAGCTCTCGATACCTCTGTTAGAAAAAGAACAATCTTGTAATGTAACCTCAGACTTCACCTAATAGCAATGTCCACAGGATCACTCAGATGGTAGAAAGTTTTCACCAAGAATGTAGTTTACAAAGACAGGAGCTTGAGAGATGATGCCAGACACTTCATTTATCATTTTAGGATGATGGTGACAATGGTATCAGAGACATTGACAATCTCATGCTAAAGCTCAGCTTAAGTCATTCATAGCTGTCCCAAATGCATTATTGTGAGGGTGTTCTGAAGGGATTGTGAACTACTTCAGGTCTGACCAGTGCAGTCTCTTCTGGTAACTCGGATAATGCTGTTTGTATTATGGCAATGCAAAATGCTGGATATTCCCACAAAAGCCTAGGAAGGTTCATCAGCCAAGTCACGTTGATCAAAGTACCTAGTGGGATGAAATGGAATGAGGTAAAAAACCCCTAATGCAATATACTCCTTACTTTGAGTTGTTAGACCCTTTCTAGCTTTCCAGCTATTTTAATGTTTCTATCGTAATTATAGCTTTGTGGTCCAGGGAGCTCATCTGAGGAAAAGAATAGTCTTAAGTCCTCTTAGCGAAGTATGTTTGCTACACAGGCCCAGGGCACTATCATTGACTCACTTTTCAAAGAATCTCGGTTAGGATGAGTAATCACACATTTTATGCTGGATATACGGGACTGGTTTAGATGTGGAAGTTGCATTACCTGCTAACTAAGCAGATTATCAAGTTCAGAGCTGACATATTTTCTTCATTCTTGTTCTCCTGAGAAAGAAATAAATAGTAGAACAGTTCTTGTTAATCTGTATCAAATAGAAGAGCAATTGTATGCCATGTAGCATGTTTGTAGTCTTCCCTTCATTCTTAGGCAAACTTAGGACATGAAAAATGAATTACTAAGACTTCAAGAACTGAAAAATCATCCTCCTAATCTGCCAAATTCACCAAGTCCTTTGCACAATGTTAAATCTTACCTCTAGTACCCTGACTTCTGCACATCGTCTTGCCAGCTGTCGAATAAGGGAATGAGCTTCAGGTAGCAAAGGTTTTTCAAGGCATGCCAACAGTGCATAAAGCCATCTACCCTGTGAGGAGTCAAAGTTTTAATTACAAGCGTTTCCACGAACATTCAAGCAGTTCTTGTTCTATAGAGGAGGACCTGGAGTGTAGGTCTCAAAAAAATTGTGTTTAAGTGCTACTGCCAGAATTGAAGTTTGGAAACCAAATTAGACACTACGGAGTAGAGTTCTGTGCCTCTAGATAAGACTCCTGTGAGTAGTACTCCTGGGTTTCCTGGTAGTTTTTGAATGCTGGCCAAGATATAAATTAACACAGCTTACACTATTAAAGTTTGAGGGAAGGATTATTTTAGTAATATGTAAAGATTATTACTTGACTGTTCATTTTTCACTTCACAGACTGGGAAAATATTCCTAAAGAGTGAATGTATCAACTCAGATCTTTATGGAATTAGTGGTTAGATCTGCTTTAAGATTTGCACCACTGTGAAAACATGTACTTTGCATTTTACTTCACTGAATTATACTGCATTCTTAGAAATGTAGCTTCTGCTGCCAGTCTAACTGCTTAATTTAATTCCAGTGGCTTTCGTTGTGGGAATAAACTGAGAGTCAACGCACACATTCTTTGCAACATAGTGGTTAAAAGAAAACAGTTCTACAGAAAAGGACACAACATGAAAGGCCTTTAAGTGACTTGAAACCAGTGAAACTCTGTTTAGTATCATGTAAGTAATCTGTCATCACTCTTTTGCTGCGTGGTACTGAATGAGATGCATTCATCAAGGTTTGCTGTAGTAAGATAGCAATACACAGCCAGTCAGTGGCCAATGTGCCATGTCAACCAGGATTTCTTAGTGGGTTTGATTTGTCACCACACTAATGCAGCTAAGCATGTGGAAAGATGAAATGTCTTTGCCAGCACCCTGACAGGTTAAAGTGGTCAGAACCAAAGCTGCTGCAGTCTGACCCTCTCCCCCACCCAATGCCAACACTCATCTAGCCTTGTGGATTAAGTTGGTGTGGGGAGGGATAAAAAGGAGAGGGGGTTTTGGCAGTACTTGATAGATCCGTACCTGCTATGTTTTAATTAGCCTTTCAAAAAGCTCTGTGAATACTCATTTTAGTATGTAATCAAGAAAGTTTTGAAAGTAACAATAACATCCATCTAGAGAACTCCTTGGAAATTAAAGTAATTTTATAGAAAACTGTGAGCAATTTATCCCTTGTTTCATGCATTCATGTGCAAGTAGTCAGAATAAATTAAAAATTACCAGTTCTGGAGTAAATTGTTTCTCTCCAAACCAGCTTATCAGGTATTCTAAGACACTGGTTACTGTTGCCTTCAAAAGAGGGACAGAGAGAGATGATACAACACCTGCAACGTTTTGTTTTGCTGTCCTACCTGAAGGATTTTATAATATAAAATGAAATTTCTACTCCACTGTGATACTACATGGTATTTATTCCAGGTTGAAGTTACATATAAAGTATTTGTTACAGCAAAAATTCCTGGAAAGAACTTTACACAGATAGAAGTAATTTTCTGTGTTAACAAAAAGTTATGGGTGAATAACTTCACATTATCTGAAGATTATCACACTGACTGATGGTTTCTGTATAAAGGTGACTAGTGGGAAATACAAAACAAAGGTAAGTGTGATAGTTCTAGCCCTGCAATGCACACAGAAGTTCACAATCAAGTTCAAGGACTGCACTGGAAGCACTAAATGAGAAATCTTAAAACATTCTCAAGCACCTGATGGGGTATTCAGCAAAAATTAACATTAAATTGTTCTGTAGAGGAATTATAACAACAAAATAGTCTTAAAACTTGTCATTACAAATGTTCCATAATAAAGTTATTTGTGGCTGATGGTGAGATAACAATTTTGTGTTTTCCTTCTAAGTGTGCAGTGAATAGCAGTTGTAATAAGAGTCGCCTACTCCAGGCACAGAAAAACAGCTAAGACTTCTGCAACAGATAGAATCACACAGTGACATTGCCTAAATCATGATTTCTCATATTCTGAGAGGTAGGCTTACCTGATTCATCCTGCTTACAATACTTAGCAAAGGTGGAAAGCCCACCTGAAAAAAATGAAGATGGAAAATGCAAACATTATCATGAACATTCTTCTTCTAATTTAGAACGTGCTAACATTTTAATGTGATGTTCAGCCACTTCTAGTGATTTGAAAGTCTGTTCTGAGTTTTGAAATCTATTGAAAAATATCTTCAAGCAAGTTCAAGATCAGGTCCAGTCAAATCTGGCATCCGAGAGCTTTGCTTTGTTTTGTGTTTTTCACAACGATGCAGTGATGGGCATACTTGTAGGGTAGCACATACGAGGGTCAACCACATATCACTATTCAACAAAACACTAAAGCAGACTATGCAGAAAGCTTTCCATTCAGTTCAGATAGACTTGTTCTCTGCTTCACTTAGCTTCCACTTAAAAGGAAGGAAAAATGGGACTTTCTGGGCTCACCAGAGAGCCTATCTTCTATTTTGCACAAGGTAGTAATAAACAGTGGGATTGGTTTTGGCAGTTGGTCTAGCAAATAGCAGCTGAAAAGTAGACAGAAGCCCAATACTCACCTTTGTGTAATCAATTCCTAGGTTTAAATTATCGGATAGTGTATCTGTTTCTGAGTATATTCTTTCACCCAGGCAGAACTTCTTCCAGCCTTCTTCATCCTCTGGTTTTGGCTGAAGTAAATCAAAATAAATGAAAACTGTGTAATACTTCTATCTTCAAGACACTGGAGAAAAGACTTGATAATATACATGAATTGTTGCATTAAACTATAAAGCAAGATTAACCATGGATTTAATGACTGGGAAAGCAAACCAGAGAGCACTGTTGGGAATTCTACTCACCATAGTAACGTTGCTGTCCAAGTGTTGTGACCGCCAGTGATTTCTGTGCTTGTTCAGGCTCTGCATAATAAAAGCAAAGCCAAGTCACATTTTACCTTTGCAGTTATTTTATCCTAGCCAGAACTGCTCTTCATTATTCTCAAAATGTATTAAAGGTGTATTTTATGATTGTCTATAAATCACTGGATTTATAGCCAACACAACTGGCTAAATATTTCCCATGCCTCTTAGCAGAAATTAAGATGCTCATGGTGGGGTTTTGAAAGTAATGTTAAAGCTGAAGGAATTCTGAAGTTTACTACATCAAGTTGAGGTAGTGAGCCTTAATACTCTTCTAGACTTGTCCTTGGTATGACAAGGTTAAGAAAAAACCTACTTTGACTGAATCCAAAAGCAGATGAAATCAATATCCTGTTTCCAGCAGTGGTCTGTATCCGTATCAAAGGTCTACAGAACTGTTTGAAAGAAGGCAAGTGTGCTTTCTCAGCACACTTCTTCTACCCGACAAGGTAAGACAAATTGGCCTGCTTGACAGTTTCCTATAGAGAGATGTAAGCGTTTTGTAACAGAAGAAATTTGACTCCCAATCCAGATGTTACCATAGCTGTATAAAAGAGCACTAAAAACACTCTGAGCTACAGCTGATGCAGTGTTCGAACAAGTGACTTCTGATGTTCTTGGCTTTATGTATTTTTTTGGATAGTCTCCTACTTTACAATGTTAATTCTGGCACAGATGAGAAGACAATTGATCTGTGCATAAAAGAACTATCTATATAGTGAATATGCCTATAGATGTCAGTTTCCTTAGTTCTGCTAAGACCTTAGATTATAATATAGTGTGCAACGTAATCCCTCATAGAATCAGGGGCCAGCTTGGGTAACATTTACAATATAGGTGCAGTCATACGGATCTCCACCGTCACTGATTTTCCTTCCTGAAAAACACATGCAGAGTTCAGTGCTATAGCAGCTTCAGCACAGCTGCTCATACCTCAGTACTTCAGGCATTCCTACAATGCAGCCTCAACACCCTGTAAACATGCTGTGTGCAGTACTGGAGTCACAAATGAGCTCTACCTACATCTTTATTATGTTTTTGCATTTCACCCTGTTTGAGCTGTGCATAGAGAATAATAGAATCATAAAAAGATCTGGGTTGGAAGGGACCTTTAAAAGTCATCTAGTCTACTCCCTCTGCCATGGGCAAGGACATCTTCACCTGGATCAGGCTCATCTGACCTGACCCTTTAATGTTTCCAGGGATGGGGCAACCACCACCTCTCTGGGCAACCTGTGACAGTGCTTCGCCACCCTCATTATATCTAATCTAAATCGACTCTCTTTCAGCTTAAAACTTTAGTAAAGCTTAGCTGAACTTAAAATTTTTACCTTTTGAGACTGCTTAATTTTCCCTTTCTGTTCTGTTAGTTACGAGCAGAGTGAGAATGCAGTAGAAAAGATTTTGGTCTGTGCTAACAGTACAACCTTACAAATACATTGACCAAAAAGAATATTTCTCCACACAGTGGGTGCCACCACAGTCAACCCATTCCTGAATGGACAGTGTGTTCTACTGTATGAATCTTCTGGTGGGTTCTACACTTATAGTTAATGTTGAGTTCTGCAGAACATTTCCTGCTAGCACTAGGTTTTAATATAACTGCATAACATCATAGAGGTTTTTGTTCTTCTTCAACTACTTCATATCATTTAAACTAAGTACTGATATATTTTTGCTGAAGTTGAAGGAGAATTTTTGTAAACATGCCTCTCAAGAATTTTATCAGAGGTTTAAAAGCCACACGGTATATACTCAATTATTTTTCAAGGACTTAAAACATTTGCCTTCCAACATCTATCCTACCACAAAGGCTATACTGTTCCTATATGAGATGTAAAGTTGTCCCCCATAGAGCACAGATGTGTTCTATCTAGATCATGCAAGACTCCTCACAGACAATATTTTGTACCTGACGAACAGCTGAGAAATTGGCCACTTGCTGCTGCTGCCACCTGAGTGTTGGGGAGTATCCTTCAGGAGCAGGCTGACATCCAGAAATCTAAGAAAACACTGGCAATAATTATAATGTAAAGAAAGCTTTACAAGAAATCTTAAAAACAAAAGCATCAGTAAATGTTTATAGTCAAACAATGTCCTTTAAATCTTCATCTAAGAAAGGTAATTTCATGACCACATCCAAGACTGACCTTAGGAGTTGGTTTAGACAAAATTTCTTCTGTTTGACTCTTGTCATATGTACATAAGAAGGGAAACTAAGTGTTCAAAATACATATTTAAAGTCTTCCTTTTAGCAATTGTTCTGCCTTAAGCTCCCTGTTTATAAAAAGCAGACAGATGCTATGCATCATAGGCATTCTACTTGTCAAGGTAAGTTGAGGAAGACAGAAGACACAAAAACAGCTTCTAGAAAATCAAGCAGATATAACCTCTTTAAAGATTAGCATGAAAGGGTTATTAAAAAAATAAAAATCTTTCTACAAGTATTTAGGAATGCCACTATAAATAGTTAAGATGGATGAAGAGAAGGGTCACAGAAGTTCCATGGTCATGTCAGTGCTAGAAGCTTTCCTTGAGTGCTGGGGCCTGGCTAGCAGAGGAGCTGTAACTTGACCAACAGTTAAAGGAATGCTTAAGCAATTAAAAACAAGACGCACAAAACAGGTCTTGCTGACCTTGTTTCTATCTTCATGCATTCCTGTGTCTTCAATCCAACACTTTATAATGGTCTTGTTTTCTCCTGCTGCCAGGGTTTTTAGGTTTGGTTTTGGTTTTACTGCCTTATATTGCTAACAAGCTAAGAATAGTGCTGTTGTTTAGGTTCTCATAGACACTGTGTAGCTCTTGCTATCAGTTTCCCAGGATGTGAGAGCAGGATGCAGCTTAAACTTGTAACCTATCATAGGTAAAAATTGTAAGCATTGACAAGCTGAGCAAACAATCCAAAGTTGTGTGATCAGCGCGTAGCTGCATGTACGGGAGACTTTATATTATAAATACTGTTAGGTGCCCTAAATAAAGTTGACTATCAGAGCATCATATTGGTGTGTCCCCCCCTCGCAAGGACCCCAACACTTGAGCAACATAGTAGTGAAATTTCAGGTTACATAGTTTTTGCTAGAGAAAGTCAAACTCAGTCTCGAACTATCTGAAAGCAGATTAAAAACCAAGCTGGCAGGGCAATATGATAATGGAAAAATCTGCTTAGGCAGTAAGGAAAAATTCCAATAGAATATTCCACCAAAAAGGAAAGCAGTGGTGCTAGAATTTTACCTAGCCTTAATAAAGTTCAGCGGCACTTACTACCCTTATGCTAGATATAGATTTAAACCCCAAGACACCTATGGAGATATCTTTCTTCTAAAATTTATCCATGTTTTTTGATTGAATACTTGTAAATACTTTAATGCAACATTTGATTTCCTCAGACAGTAAAATAGTCTGTTGTGTATTAAATAGCATGGATATTAACAATTTTATCAGTTATAGAGACTGCTGTTAACCAGCAGCTGAGCAGTTGTTTCTGCAAACCCAGACTGTAGATGCTTTTAAAATCCAGCAGTGCTATTTAGTTATGCCAATGACTCTCCAATATTAGTACAAACATCACCATAGTAACATCTTTCCTCTTTATTCTTCCCCCCTCTCAAAATGTGTAAAAACTCTCAAACTTACTGAAACGTTTACTGTCTGCTTCTTTTTCAGTTTTCTGGGGTCTATTTGTGCCACAACCACGTCGGGACATCGAGCGGCTTCAATCCTACAAAAGAAAATCGTGTGGGCACATTTTTCCCTTTGTCTAACAGGTGGATGTATGCCGGATGCCTCTGAAATACAGCACCTACGGTCACCTGCAGGTGTGTCAAACACTGACTACACGGGCAGTTCTTACAGAGGAGCTGAGAGTTACAGATCCATTATCCCCAGTTTCTACACGACTGCTCAGGCTTCCTCGGAGCTTGCTGACATCCTAAGCCGCCTGAAGTGCGGCAATGCTTCCCGGCGCAGTGAGACGTCGGGAGGACAGCGCTGCCCGGAGGGAGAGCCGAGCTGGCCCTCAGCGGTGTGCGGGAGCGCGGCGC
>NW_008681796.1:0-6855 GCF_000695815.1 Acanthisitta chloris | reverse complement strand
CCGCGCTGCTCTCAGCCCGCGCCGCCTGCGATCGTAGGGAATTGAGCATAAGGGTTGTACGCGGCCCCCTTAACATTCTTTCATTTTTTTTCCCAGCTCGCCGAAAACGTCACCAAATGGTTTTACAAAGTGTATTCGTTTTTTTCACTCTTATTTTAAAACGTGAGTGAGTTTCCAGTGCTATTGGTAATGAAAACTGGAGTGTTCATTTAACCGTGTTCTTAAGAGTGCTAGCCAGCTTGAAGGCATAAAAAACACAGAGTCCACATCCATTATAGTTCGTCATCACGAAGTCCAGTGCTTACATGAAAAATCTACAGAATAATAGCAGAAAGTCCACGGAACTATCGAGATGAATAATATCCGAAGGCTGACACCTAAATAATTGACCTTAACAACCCAAAACGCCGTTCCTGCAAATAAAGGTCCCGTGCTGTTCCCTGCACCTGTGCACGGGTTGTTTTCTTTACCTCTGCAAGTAAAGGCAGCGATCGGCGCTGCTGTAGCATGTGTGACTAAAACCTTAAAGAATGCTTACACACAATTCATGAATTCATGTTTAAAGGGTGATCGGGTTTTAATCAAAAGCACTGAGAAATGTTACTGTTGCTTCCTCTAGTTAAGTTTACTAAATACAAAGCCCGAGCTACAAAACAGGTTAACTCCTGTGTCCTACCAGATTATTTTCATTTACCAGCTGGCTTCACTTTCAGTTTTTAATTTCTTTCAAGCAAAGGGCACAAATGCTACTTGAGTTAATGCACTTGTATCTAACATCTGGTAATTTTTAGTCCAGTTTGCATCAAAACTGTACAGTATGTCATGGTTATGACATTTAGTGTTGCCAGATCTTATGATTACAGTGAGGTTTTGCAACACTTAGCTTTGTTTTAAGCTCTAGCTCTTCAGCAGATGTGATTAAATTGGAACCTCGGGTCCTCTTAAAAATAATTACATTTCTAAATCTGAAGTTTGAGAGAAATGCTGGAATATGCAAACCCAAAAGGCTTACAAATTAGAAGGGAAAGAAAAGCTTTGAGTTTCAAATTTTTGTAAATCTCATTATTTTTAAGCCAGTATCATGATGTTTGGGAACTTGGCTGCTTTTTTTTCCATGCTCATATTGTCAGCACAGCATTATTTTAGCACTAGTTGGTATCCATGAAAAATGCATGAGTTGATAGAACTGTGACATCAAAAGCAAATTCCCTTTTCCTCTTTGCTCTCTCTTGCCCTCTTTCTCTTTTCTTCTCACCTTTTCCTCCTCCTCTTGTTCTTCCCCCCTCATTATTCCCTCGGTGATTTTTCAGTGAACAGATCCTCACTGAGTAATAGGGTTGCACTGTGTTTTCATATTCTTAGAACACAGACGAGCAGTTCATTGAGTTTTCACCTTTGTTCTTTACAGTCCACGAATCCACTCTCTGATTCTGCTCCCAATAAGGTCAGCAGGACCTAGAACAAGTTCTTATGACACCAGCTAATGTCTACTAAGTGAGCATTGAGAAATCAATGTAAATTAATCTGAGACATCAGAAAAGATTTCTTTGCTTTCATGGGAATATTTATTGTGTTTTAACAGTGTTTAATTTGTGCAATAATTTGGGCTATTTTAAGACATCACTGAAAGTAGAGTTTTGATTCAAGATGCAAGAATGGGATTATTGATGATATTCAGTGGGGTTGTTGAAGCAGATTTTGCCACAAAGCAGCAAAAATGAAGATGCTTTCTTTTTAAAAGACAACTTACACACTAACAGCCATACAAAAAGTTGTTCCCTAGCCAGGGAGGTTGCAGTTCTTATTCATAGAACTTTTTAAATAGTTGTATTTGGAGAATAAAATCTTACAAAACACTTGGTCTCTATGCTTTACAAGGGTAGAACAGTTTCCTAGAGACAGTGTCGGCCGAGGCTTGGGGCACCTCCCCCAGCTGCTCCTACAAAGCTTCCCACAGTTTGAAATTTTTGTATTTCTTTTCACTGGCTCCCTCCATTATCACAGATTCCTTTCCTTGTCCTATTTCTTCTTGTCTTTAAGTCGCCACGAACTGCTTCACACAAAGATGCTCCGAAATATCTACTCAGCTATATCCAGTACCAAATGTGACTATTGGTATTCTGGGACAAGTAGAGCACATGCAATATTGTGCTAGAGCATTGTCACTTTAAATTCACACTTAACTTTATATTGTAATAACTAATGTTTAAATAAATCATATACTCGGAACAGTGCAAAAGCAAAACTTGTACTCAGTTTTACCTGTGTTACCACGCGACTGTGAGAGTATTTTCTGTAGAGTGTATTTAGCCACTTGCTCTCTTGGTTTTTTTGATCATTTTAGGTTTTTTTCTCCATTACTGAAACTTTGTTCACTTGGGTTTTGACTGAAGTTAGACAAAAAATTCATTGGATTTCTTCATAAAGAACTTCTTGGACTTTGAATGGCAGGCTACGTTCTCAACTTGTAATTTTTGTAAAAAACATATGGTTGAAAAGATAAGTGTGAAAATGTGTAAGTGACAGATTACTAGTGAGTTATTCTTTCAAATGACTTGATAGCAATAATCTACAGCTTTTTTTCCCAGTTGACTGGAGCATATAAAAAAGAAGTATAACATATATGTGGGCATTGACTCACTTTAATACTCTGAGTAGATTTTTGGGTAATAGTATCATCTCTTTTCTTTCCAAATGCTGCTTTGAAAATCCTTTACTTCTGTAAAGCAAACAAACCATAGGTGACTCTTTTAAAGCTCAGGGCACCCAGCAAAATATTTATCCAATTATGCATTTTAAAACTTGCCAATATAGCTTTTTTTCACCCTTTACCCTTTCTCTGTCACCTTGCTAAGTCAATTTACTCTTTTGATCATATATCTTTATTCTGACTTTAAACTACGTGAGCAAAGACAATGTGCTGGTTTTATCAATCCACTCCAGCTGTGAGTAAGAGTAACATTTGGTCTATTGTCTTTTACTGGCTGTAAAGCTCTATGTTCAGTGTTTAATAACATACTCACTTATAAATAACATACTCCGGTCAAAAAAACCCTACGGAAGAGATACGCAGATGATTTTTCACAACACATTTCATCTTTCATTCTAGCACAGTTGTATTTCAACATCCTTTTAAAGCAGTTCTGTAATCATGAGGATAGCAGGTTCCTTATTCTGCAGCTGCTGGATGCGTTCATCACTTGTCACAAGTAAAGGTAAAGAATCAACCTCTGTGGTCAATGAATTTTTGGTATGGGCACATTTTTTGGTAGTTTCTCAATAGTCTTAACCCAGGCATTCCACAGTTGCAAATGCAGGAATAATCGTTAGGTCTGTTGCTATCACAGCGGGCAGCAAGGCATGGCTGGAGTCTGCTCCAGCTACTGCTGAGGTTAAACAACACCCAATACAGCAGGGCACATCCCTCAACACAGCCCTCAGGGAGCACTGATATGTTTCTTACATCATCAGTTATTCTACAGAAAGGCATCCCATATTCTTCTTTTTTTTTTTCACAGTTTAATAGGATTTAGGCATATGGTTCTCACAGCTTTAATGGAAGTTGCATGTTTAATTTCCATGCAGCTCCAGAAAGGAAGAGATATGTTCCTTTACACTTCAATCATATCCTATTTTTTCCCTCTCAGAAAATACTATTAAAGGTATTTAAGCTGATAACCTTATACTAGTGGGGAGGAACTCTGACCTCATCTACTTTGCGGCAATGGCCATGTATGATTGGCCTCTAACCCGGTTACAAAATGATAAAATGATGTTGTGAAACCACTACTCATTTCCTAATAGTGTCTCTGAAACCAGCTTAAACTCTGAGAGGATTGGTACTGCATTTTCTTTCTTACAGTTGTAGTGCACAGGATACAGAATATTTACACTACTGTAATCTTCTGACACTAAAATATGCTGAATTTCTCATTGCTAACCAATATTTAGAATGAATGGTGACTGATGAGGGATTTTGAATGAATGAATGATGGGTGGATTTGCAGTTTTTTCTGTATATGCACATTGTCACTTCTGGAGTGATGTTTGGCATGTTACAGTAGTTTTAAATATCCTGCATCAGCCTGCTTGAAACCTGGATCTGAATTATTAAGATATTCTTTATGCAGTCAAATTTAAGAATGAGAACTCTCAAAATGCATAATACAAACCTACTAAGTTTGCATTCATCTTATTTGAATTACTTATATTGGACACTTTTCTGTCCAGTTGATGAGTAGAATAAATAATTTCAAGGATGTCACTTATGATTTTGTTATATGACTATACAGTCCCAACTCTTTTTTTCCACTAACACAGAGATTAGACAAACCCACTTGCATATGGAAATGATCTCATGCAGTGCAGTTTCTGTTGAGGAGCACATGAAGAGAAGTTGGTCCAGTAGCTGATCTGGGTTATGCAGTCAGAGATTACAGTGATGAATCACTCTGAAGCATATATGTCTGCTCAAAACCAGACCATGTTGGATTTTCATAGTCATTCATTCAACAAATGTGATGACTCACAACTGGTTAGTATTCTGACTTACCCATTAAATCTGAGACTCCTTTGGCCTCCACCTGATTTTCCTCTGTCCTGCTGCTCATCTCTCATAGAGGGCTTTAAGAGATAAGACAAAGCAATTAACTATCTAGGCGCTGCTCTGATGGGAGATGCCAAATATGAGCAGAGTTGGAAGAACACAGTAGCTGGCTCAATGGGGACTCTGGATGTCTCCCCACTTGACAACACACAGGTGAGTTATGGTGCGTACAGGTGGGGCAGCCCCACCACAATGCTTCCACACGTGTTTAGACCCTGGCCACCACTGCAGCCATGGCAGACTGTGTAAATTGCATGAGTAAATTGCTGGAGTAAAGTAGTAGCTTGCTCTGGGTGCAAAGTAAGCTTCTGTTTTGATTTCATGCTTTTGCAGAACACTGCTTTTCCATAACTGTATTAAAAGGGCGCTGGCAGGGTGATCCAAGCCTGGTGTGCTGAGTCCTACAGCTGGAGGGAAGCTCACTGTACTATGTCATGGCCCCAGAATATATTCCTTAGGGGAATGCTATACTCAGGGGAGATCCTCCGGAAGGAGAGCTCCTGAGGCACAAGCCCACGTGATCATTCTCCCTTCTCCCACAGATCCAGGGACAGGCACGTTTTAGGTGGACACTGGTGTCCACAGCGTCCATGTTGTGGCTTCACACACAAGAAAAAGTGTGACACTGACAGAATTTCTACATTTAAGTCAGGCACTTGTACATGTGTTTGGCTTATATAAAGCACACATGTAGAGCAGAACTAAAGGCAAGACAACTTAAAAGGTGTTAGACCCAGAGTGTGGTTCAGTCTTGCTGGCTTTGGAAGACAGCTGGAAGGTTAGTGAGATTGTTACCATACAGTTGCTAAGCATTCATAGCAAGGAAGAAGGTATAAATCTTTGCATTACTGGTACAAATTTAGCACAATAATTGCTAGAATGAAATAGTTAAATTTTTGGTAGTTGTGAATTAAGAACAAAAACATATTTCAGTTTTAATTTCCTGTCATCTGAGAAGTTCCTAGACAATAAGCAAAGGCAAGACTATACAGTCCTAAGACTACCTTCACACACAACTGATAGTTCCTGAGACCACAGTGTGGACATAGATCTAAAGTGGAAAAAGTGCTTATATCCACATGGTTTATTATATCCACACTTTCTAGTGATGCAAAGTATCATTATGCATCTCTAAATGTACCCATATTTAAGACTGAATTGGTATAAATATCTCAGGCTAGAATACATTTTAGAAGTTTGCACGCTTGTTATCATTATTACAGAACGTCATAAAAAATTGCATGTAAATCCAAATTTACAGAGACAGGAATGCTTAACCAACCACTCTGTTGTCCCTTAGAAATCAGAAAGTTACTTTCAACTGCAAGCCTCCTTTAGGGCAAAAAAATGGGTCACCTACAGCTCTGCCTGGGCCCTAGGGGATGCAATGGGTTAGACACCCCTTTAGAAAAGTCTTTCAGTTACACTCAGTGCCACCGACTCAGCTGAGGTCCAGTGGAAGAAATGAAGATAATGAGAAAAAGGGGAAAGTGTGCAAGACTTGTATACCTTATCTTGGTAAGTACTCCTATGAAAGTCAGTAGCAAGGAGAAAGGTTTAAAAGGTCAGATCAGGTTTAAGAATGCCCATGCCTTCCCAGCACTTCCCCGAACTGCCTTGATTCCTGTTTTCTAATGTCTGTCAGTGGGTGTGTTGTGCCTCTGTGACAAAACCAAAATTCAGTGAGAGAATTTCCTGCTTCATAGATAGGTTTTTAGCCATGCAAGGCATATGACCTCAATTCTCCATTTCTTGCCTGTTGTGCAACTGAGAGTTTAGCAGCAGCAGGACTTACAACCTCAGCATTATCTTGTGCATATTGAATGTGCACATGCTTGGATAAAAATGTTTAACAGCTGACATAAGTTGAAATAAAACACTTTCCCCCCCGGTAGTGCTTGTTTCACACAGTCTTAAGGAATCTCCTGGCAGGAGGACAATTTGTCGAAAAATCAGGAGGAGGAAAGGGAAAGGTATGCCAGGAAACACAGCTCGGCTCGACGAGTTCCACAACAGCCTGTGACTACAGCCCATCTCTGGGGCCAACACACGCGAATTCTTCCTAACATTCGCATAAAACCTGGCTGCAAAAAGCGTTGACTTTCCAAACGGCATTGCAGAAACAAATAGAGGCAGCGCTCTTCGCCTGGCGCAGAACGAGGAAACGCTGCCAGAGGAGCTTTATTCGCTGCCGTCAGTTTGTACCCGAGCGTTGGGCTGACACCGCCGCCCCGCCGGGCACCGGCCCC
>NW_008681795.1:0-2385 GCF_000695815.1 Acanthisitta chloris | reverse complement strand
TGAGTCCCTTCACCAGCCTCATTGCTAGTAAATAAGTCAGAATTATAAACCCTATTTTTCACTAAAAAGCAGAACGTGTGCCAGGAAGGAAGGAAAGAAGAGTTAAAATCACCTGTGTGGTTCTTTTAGCTCACAAAAAGAAGCACAAAAGAGGCTTTGTCCTTCTTTGATACATCTCTGAACTGTCTCACTTTGCAACCTGCAATATCAAATGAGCCAGTGGATGGAGCAGAGACAGCCAAGCTGCAATGATTTTTGTACCTTACTCCATTAAAATTCTCCACTTCTTGGGTAGTGCAAATTTCTAGTTGCTTTGCAGTCCCCTCTGAAGCATGACAGCCTGAGTTGCTGCTGAATGAATATAATTGCTTTTAGCATCCTGTTGCCAGCTGGTTTATGAGGTTTATCAAAAAATTACATTATTTTTCACAGAAAGTATTGGTTCAAAAGGCTTTTACACCATAGTTGCTCATTCAGCTTTTCTTATATAATATGAAATATCATTTTGATTAGTATTCACTGGGGCTGTAATTGTCAAGCAGTGCTGAAAGATGAAAACTTTTAAGATATAATGGTATTAGTGAATATGGCTTATTGCATAACACTGCCAGTAAAGGCAGGCTGAGATCTCAGAGGTAGCAAATTCTTTTTTAAATATAGCTCAATTTTCAACAGCTTTTCATTACAAAACAGACATATGGGTGGGAAAATTGAAGAAGGCACAGGAGAATTATTTATGTTCTTTGTAATTTTAGTGATCTGCCAGCACCACTCTTGAAAAGGAAATTGAGAAAAGTGTCAAATTATACTTCTGCTAGAAATGGACTCGGCCAATTCTGATGTGCAGCCTCCAAACAGTTGCTGGGAAGACTGGAGGCTTCAGCCACGTTCATGTATTCAGGGTGTAAAAACCCATTAGGCACATCTGGGTGTTTCTTCTTGACCTTCTGTTTAGATCTCATGGATTTGTGTCACATTTCTCATTCTTTGCAGCCATCGACTGTGAGCTGACAGAGTGGTCCCAGTGGTCTGAGTGCAATACCTCCTGTGGGAAGGGCCATATGATCAGGACAAGAATGATTAAAATAGAACCACAGTTTGGAGGAACAGCCTGTCCAGAAACTGTCCAACGTACAAAGTGTCGAGTAAGGAAATGCCTGCGAGGCCCAGGTATGGAAAAAAGGCGCTGGAAAGAGGCTCGGGAGAAAAGGAGAAGTGAACAAGCAAAAAAGAATATAGATAGTGAGCAATATCCAGGTGAGTGTGAAGCCAGTTTTAGTATGGTCATGGCTGTCTGTCTTTTCTGCTTAACAGCAGCTCCAGTGTGTGCTGCATGAACATCCTCAGTGTTTCAGTCTAGGGGAAGTTTAGCAATAAAAGAGAACATTTTGTGTGCTTTTGCCTGTCACCAAAATGTGCAAACTAGGTTTAGGGCACCATGGAGAAAGACTTCCCCCCATTACCCCTTGTCCTGTCCCTGCAGTTCCTAACACAGGGTCCCTCTCTGGCTCCTTGTAGCCCCTTCAGATATTGAAAAGTTGCTCTGAGGTCTCCACACAACCTTCTCTTCTCCAGGCTGAACAGTCCTAACTTCCTCACATCTGTCCATGTACCATCACTGAAAAATGTTTTAGCTTCTCCACTTGCAAGTGTGGAATGTGAAGAAACCTAAAATTTAGACCTAGCAAAGGTTGCAGTTTCTGTAGATCTGGGGGATAATCTTTACATCCAGTTGCCTTGGAACATTTGAAATACTGTTCCTGGATCTAAAGCTGAATTTCAAAACTGAATTCACTTCTACCTCACTAATATGATTCAGGCTCAGCTGCTCCAAGAGACATGCTCAGACTGCTTTTTCAGTGGGGACAATATTATCAAGCACTGATCCCTCAAATCAACAAAATATATTATCTTGTGGTATAGTTTGCATTATCTGGGTAGAAATATTGTGGTTCATGCTTGTCTGACATTTAACAATTTCTTAATTTTCTCTTTTATAAGGGAGATAGTGAATTTCTTTTTTAATACCTTTTTTTCAGTGTTTGACAAATGCACCTTGATTATATTTAACAGGGTTTTTTACTATTGAAAACTTCATCAACTCACTCATTTTTTCAGTTTGTAGGCTGAAACCATGGACTGCCTGGACAGAATGTTCTACACTCTGTGGAGGTGGAATTCAGGAACGCTACATGATGGTAAAGAAGAGGTCCAAAAGTACTCAGTTTACTAGTTGCAAAGACAAAAAGGAGCTAAGAGCATGTAATGTTCATCCTTGTTAACAAAACACAAGGTTCCAAGTGATGCACTCTGAGCTAAATGGAAAGTCAACCTTGGTTTGGTTTTTAAATCAACAACAAAAAAAAAAAGAAGTGTATATTAGTT
>NW_008681794.1:0-6811 GCF_000695815.1 Acanthisitta chloris | reverse complement strand
TGCTGAATCTTCTAAGATATACCATCTAATAAATAGAACAAAAAGAAGTATTTTATGTACAGAGGTAGCTTCCTAGGAGCTATAAGATTAAAATGGGTTCCACTATCAATCTTGAAACACATAGTCCATGAAATATCCCAACTACTCAGATTTAGGACTAATTCAGGAAGAAAAATGTATTGAACTTGTAAAACAGGAAATTATTCAGACAGGATACATGCTAAGTGAAAGCAAAAAAACCATGATTGACATGACTGATACTGACCAGACCTATGAGACATAAGAATAAGGGAAGAGCATTACTAAAAGATTATGATGAGCCATCTGATAAGCTAGTACTTTAATTAGCTAATGCTTACATTTTTTACAGTCTTGACCCCAGAATAGGGCATTAGATGATACAGTTATGTGGAGAAGGTTTTGTGGCAATGCAGATTACAGGAAGATATTCACTCAGCCAGTCTTTCAAAAGTTATATATTGCATTTACTCCAGGTTAATACAGCCTTTGCAGGTATTGTTCTGAGATCTAAATGCAAGGCACATCTGAGTGCCAAATTCCTGTTTCCTGGGGAAAGGGAACTGTATCTCAACAGAAAATAAAGTATTTTTTTCTCATTTCTGTATACATAATTTTGCTCTTACTGAATGCAAAGATGAGACTTGACAGTTTAAGGTGATCAGACAGAAGTGTCACTTTTTGTTTTGCTTGAGGAGGCCTAAAGGATTAGTTTAGTATCTTTATTTTATATCAGAATTCATATAGTTTCCTGCCTCTTACATGAATTCATCTAGGAAATTAAGCAACTTTGACATTATCTAATGGAAGCCTTCAAAATCTGTAGCAGAACAGAAAGATGATCAAAAGAAATTTCTCCTATGGTGGAGGCTTCAAAAATGAAGGGAATAATTTACAGTTAAGACATGACAAGTGATGGAAATATGAAATGACAATTCAATTCATGGTACCTCCAGATTTATTTAGAATGATAGACCAAAAAAGCAACAGTTTATTTATTTTGCTACATGAGATACGAAGAAGCTCTGAGATTTATAGATATTTGTGTAACTGTTCATTTTCTGTAATTTCTGTTTAACTAACATTATTTACAAATCTATATTTCCATTCATAGCATGATCAATGTATTGTGTGAGACTTACAATCTATCCTTTAACTTGGAAGGTGGGTTCTCAAGGTTTTCTTTTTCATTTTCTTTCTAGCAGCCAGTGTAATGTCTTTGATTAAATTCAGTGGTTTTAAGTACAGTTCCTAAGTTTGTGCATCTAAAAAAGAGAGTGTGGTTGATGAAAGCACAATGCAACATCTTTCACTTCTCCTTTTGGTCTGACAGAACCTGAAAATGTTGGCTGTTGAGAGCTATTCTGAAGCCCATTTATTTTCTTAGGTTATTTGTCTAATGAAGTAGCTAAAAGACTGGGTCAGGTGAACTTTCTTGGGAGGCACTAAACCATTTATTTGTCTAACGTTTGCAGTGTTAATGTTTCATGCTGTGAATTTTTTTATGTGGTGTAAATATTTGATAGGTATATGTTAAATTCAAAGTTTAGTAAATAGCGCATAGAATTTCTGAGAAAAGAAAAAACCTGTTGTAATCAAAACAGAAAAATATTTTCCATTTTCATATGCTGTTATTGCAATTCTGTAATTCTGTTGCTTGCCAGCTCATGGCATTGTTTAAGCAAGAACAATACATAAAATATATGATAACATGTATCATCCAGCATCATCAGAGGTAGTGGGACTTAATTCTACCATTTTTTCTAATTATATAACATCAACATTGTAAGATTTCAGATTGTTTTCCTCCCCACTTCATTTTAAGGAGCCACCTGGGATATATTAATGGAGCTTACACTTGCAAAGTAGCATGAGATAAAGGTGCTGTCTAAGACAGATCAAGCACTGTGTTAGAGACCTTCATTTATATTAAATGTCCAATTATTATCCTACTAGTGAATGTTTGGTCATGTCAATAGTCATGGCAATAGTGATAAAACATTGACAGGATTTTCTTTTTTCTAAAAGCAGAATGTAAAACAGATCAGATTTCATCAGAATTTATTGACTAAAACTAGCTCCAATTCTTTCAATATTCATTTGATATTATTCACTGTTTATGTTTTTACAGTGTTCAGAGGTATGTTGTGCTCTTTCTAATGAAGGGCATTGTACGTTTCCTGAATGGTTAACCACTAAAATCTCCAAACTGAAAATATTTTTGAATGAAAATAACCATGTACAAAGTTGACAATTTTTGCATAGTCAGAGAGGAGAGCTCTGCAGTAAATCATGTGTGTGTGCTGGTCTACATATATACAGCTATCGGTATCTACAGATCAGAATAATGAATGGTTATTTTGTGCACCTTTTATTTTTGTGATACTGGATTAAATTTTATATGGATCTTTACAGATATTTACTATTCACTATGATCAGAAGTGCTTAACCCCAGCTTTGGAGGATAATTCAGACAGTTGTTTGGCAAAATGTTCATGTTAGAAACCTATACTTATTTGTCAACAGGAAAAAAATGAAATTTCTGTACCTTGTCAGAAATTTATTCCTCTGCAGATGATAAAAGAAATATATAATGATGAAACAAGTCTGGAGTCTGCAACAATAACAAAATGAATTCGTTAAAGGGAAAATGGGATGAACTGAAGTAAAGGGAGACACTAAAGCATTCTGCTATTCCTCTGCTCAGCGATATTTCACTTTTAAAACAAAGAGTGAACCTGTTCTTACTCTCCAGTGACAAATAAAAGAAGACAATTCAAAATCACAAATTATCTTTTTTCTGGTGCCCAATTCGTACTTAGTGACTACTCATTGTGCTTGATCCCACTGCTCCTGGAACACTGGTTACTACTCCTCTGCTTCTGTTTGATAACTACAGGCATTGGTAGGTGCAATTTATTACTTCACAGTTGCAGATGTTTTAGTCATTCATCTTTGCCACTATTGCTAGCTTGATCCAGTGCTTTGATTCAAAGAAAAGGCCAGGTAGCTTTCTTACCCTAAAGAATTAATTTCGGGGGTTAAATGTAAAACTTCAGTCTTTGCCTGTCAATGTTTTTGAGAAAAGTGATTAACATTTTAATCTGTGTTTTACTAGATGGATAGATGATTGAAATTTTAACATAGACTAAACCTATGAACATGTCCTTTATAGCAAAGCTTTTCAAACAAAACAACTTCCATTCTGGACAGGTAATGAATCGATAATTTCCAAGTTCTCTGAATTTTTTCAGTGCTATTCCTTCTTCATCAGGTACTGGAACTTTTCAACACACTATTATTGCAATAAACTATTTGATATGATTCATTAATTATCATTGAGCCGTATTTAGCTACTCATTTGGCACTATTAACTGCACTTGTTTTAAAAATCAAATTTATTTTCATGCTATTTAAGGACACAGTACGGCTCGTAACAACCAATTTCCCAGAGATAATTTTTCAAATTAACTGGGTCTTCTTTTTTCATCATACTGCTGTTCTTTGCTGGTCTTGAGTTTCAGTTTTACTGAGCAAGAGGTTTTGAAATATATAAATTTTAAGGTTGTATAACCAAGAATGTAAATGTAGAACGGTTCCTCTAGATATATAAACTACAAAGAAAAACACTTGACCTTAGAGGATGAAATTTCCTCATAAACTAAAAAAACCCAAACAGATTGTAGCATGTCCCTAACTACTGGCCAAATGGAATAGAACCTCATACATGTCAGAACACAACAGGTTATCTAATAAACCATGTATAAAGCATTCCCCCTCAGCTCCTCCCCAAGAGTACTAAAAAGGAAGGAAGGAATTTCTTTTCAAAGGGAGACATGGCATAATGAGAATGCTTTATACACCAGAGGTATATAGGGCATTACTCTGCCTTTGGTTTAGTAAAATTGCTTTCCTCCTCCATTCCAGAGATTCTTTTTCATGAGAGGTCCTGTTTGTTGTGTTACTGATTAGGAATGTTTCAGTAACATTTAGTCAATTATAAAACTTTTAGAATTAAGATTCCAATAAAAAAATTAAGATTGTATAGGGATGTACACTGCTTCAAAATAAATTTGTTAATATTTTGTTCTGCTCTTGCAATCAGTGCCCCAGTTTTTGTGAAGAAAAACTCTACATGGCAGGAGAGAATATGCAACTCCAAAATGTAACTTAGATTCCCATGTTTTCTCGGACTCCAGTCAAAGTCTAATCCAGTTGAAAATGAAGACACTGGGAGCTTTGCCTCTGACTTGAACAGAAACAGGACTAATGTCTCTGTATATATTTTCAATGCAGAAAATATACTTATGGTTAAAAGTCTTTATCCCCTTTCCTTGGGCTGGACAACTCAACAGTGGGAAGTAGATGAGGGACAACAAGAGGCAAACATCATTGGATAGAAAGCTTGAAAATAGCATTATATTAAGAGAAAGGAAAATTGAGTGTGATGGAAGAAGAAAATAAATGCACAGAGGAAATCTATAAGAGTACAGATACACATCTTCCGAAGTACAACTGGATGCCAGCGTGCTGGAAATAATTACGAGTTAGGTCACTTTTGTTGGGAAGAGAAGGTTGTGTGAGTATAGATGTCTCCTCCCTCTGCTCAGTTCTAACAAAAAGTGACTGAACAAGCCACACTGAAGAGCTTTGAAAATGAAGTGGTGAATACAGCCATTTCCTACCTCAGAATCCAGCCCAGTATATTGGAGAGGATGTCCACACCATTACGGTATTTCGAGAATAAAGAAGTATTTCCTTCTACAGAGCGTATCGACCTATGCATAAATAATTCTGTGACCTGAGTCACATCTTTTAATCTAGTGTTCCCCCATGGCTGGTACCTGTATGTACTTCTTTTTACACAGGGCTGAATTTGTTTCCTAATCACATATTGCAGCCCTTGAAGTTGCAGCTCCATTTTTCTTGCTTACCTATTGTAGATTGCAATTGCTGATCTGTAAGAATTACTCCCATATTGAAATTAAATCACTGGAACTGATCTCTTACTTTTGAAACAGAAAGGCATAATGTTAAGATCCGCATGCCTAAGGCTAAGGTATTTCACTGGAATACTTCTGCTCTTGTATTTCAAGCACAGTAGATCAAATTTATGCCTTGCATAAGTCAGTTCTGAGAGAGAGAATAGCAATAGCAGGATAAATTTAGCAGTGATCCCCTATTGGCACGTCCAGCTCTGATGGTGAGACTTTCCCACATGTTTTCCTCTGTTCTTCTGTAAAATGAATATAAGAAGTATTACATAGATTGTCCAAGGGGCTTGTGAAGATATTGAAAATGCTGAAGTGACTTAGGAGACCGTATTTCATTTCAAAGGTGCCTTTAACTCCTGTCTTCCTATATTTACTCATTTTCCATAGCCTGTGGGTAGGGTTTGAGAAAGTCTTACCAGTGCAAGATTTAAGTTCAGAAGTCCCTAAGTGCAGAGGTTATTATTTTGTGAAAGTGTACTTTAAACTTCCACCTATGCATCATTTTACTTTTATTGTCACACCACTGGCATTTTGTTGACAATATGGCACCTCTGTGTATGAATATACATAATTTTCTAAAACTTGAATAGTCATACTTCTCAACATGTATAGTTCTCCAATAGTGCTGGTTACTGACCATAAACATATTCTATATACTAATTGTGTATCAAAACTCTCACAAAAAATAATTGCACTAAATTGCAGAGCTGAGCACTGAAATGTTTGCAAATGTTAGATTTAATGTTATCAGTGAAATGTAATTCACATGCTTGTGAGGATCTGTTATGGTACTGTAATTATATGATCTCATTCTACTTTTGCACAGGACCTCTTCTTCATTTGAGATACAGAATAGAAGCCACTTACTTAGTCAGCTGCAATGCAATATTTTGCTTTATTTCACTTGTTCTATGATCCCATAGTTTATTTACAGCATACTATTCAAACTGTGCTTGGAAAACAGAATACTTTAATATATTAATGTTTCACTAACACTGATTAATTTGTCTGGCATCTTTTTATGATAAAGTGAGAAATGGAGGCATGTAAAAACTGAGGTTAAAAAGATCTCTTTATGTATTATCACTATCATCTATTAGTAATCACTATTATCTGCTGTAATTGCACAGTAATGTAAAGCAACTCTCGTCTTTTTCTAATTGCCTGACCTTATGCTGTATTTTACAAGTTCAAAAATCTGATTAATGCTGTGTTTGCTCAGTCCTTCAAATGCAGGAATCTCCAGCCAAATTCCCAGAAAATAAAGAATGTATGCTTTGTGACCACCTGAGAAAAGTCACTAGTTACTTACAAACTGTTAATCTCATTGGATTTCTCTGCTAGATGCAGGGATAGGACCCTGTTTCTTGCATATGTTACTGATTCAAAGATCTTATGTTTTCTTAATTATGCTCCTTTACTCCATACATTCCTAGTTCTACAACAAATGAGCATAAGTCCTATGAATAAAAACTGGCAAGTTTCACTCAATTCTGATCAAATGCATTCAATTAATATAGCTAATGTTCTGTGGTTGAAATAACATCTAATGCTATAATGGTAGAATGTATCACAATATATACATTGTAGGCCATTAATTAAGGTCATGGGTGACAATCTACAACATCCTCAAGTGAGGCAGTGGAAGGAGAGGTGCTGATCTCCTCTCTCCAGTGACCAGGGACAAGAGAGAAGGAAATGGAATGGAGCTGCACCAGAGGAAGTTCACATTGGTCATTAGGAAAAGGTTCTTCACTGTGATGGCAGCTGGTCACTGGAACAGCCTCCCCAGGGAAGTG
>NW_008681793.1:0-9832 GCF_000695815.1 Acanthisitta chloris | reverse complement strand
CCCGGTGCGGGCAGCCGGGTCGGTACCGGAGGGTGCTTCGGGATGCTGCTCGCAGGGATCGCTCCCCTTATCCTTCCCCCCTCTCCTTACTTTCGATGGTTTCAGGCAAGCCCAGCCAAGACTCGTGGCGGTCCACGGCCAACCTCGGTCCGTCTAATCCTGCCTGGCAAACTCACAGATCCATCTTTCTTAATCTGTGCTAAACTCATCTTCTTTTCCCAGCCACTCATCCAGGCTCTGCTGCGCGTTACCTTCATCACAGAAGCTTGAACATTTTATCGCCACTTGTTCCTTTCTCTCACTTTGGCAAGCAGGGCAATTGCTCTGACCTCTTGCTTGCCTTTCTAAGCATTGCTGGGACTTGTTTTGGTCTGGTCTTTTTTTTCTCCTTTCCAATTACTAGGATTATTCTGGACGGCTCAGAATCCATCCTGTTTACTAACACCTCAGGTCTAATACCCTGGTTCACAACACATGCCAGGCAGAACTCGGTTGCCAGGGTTATCATCCTTTCACTTTAGCCACTTTTTACCCATCTTTTCTTTTCTCCATGCTCCTATTTTCCTAGCACAGCAATTCAAGGGTTCTCACGCTGATAGCCCCATAACACCACACCTTGCCACTTTCCACTTATTTCCATACTTCATATATACACACACTTTTTTTTCAGGATGCTGTTAAACACAACAGTAAGCTAAAGAATAACTTAGGTATACTATTTATCTTTGATAAAATCACACTAATCAACAGCACCCTATGCCTAGCTCTCCACAAAAACGGCAAGACACAGCTTTTTGTTTTCCAACTAAGACTTCACTATGGGCATTATTACCACTCTCTGAAATAACCCATGCCTTCATCACCTCTCACATCTTGCCACCAAAGGCAATAACAAATGTATACTGATTAACAATGCAGTTTTGGCACTACCACTTCAAAAATCCATTAACCTTTACTCTTTTGACCGCAGAACACAGATTTATGTTTTAAATACGGAACTGAAATGAAGACTTACTTTCTATGTATTCATGCAAATCAGCTCCTTCCTGACCTGCCCTTTGTCATCTGCTCCTTTAGTCACTGTTAACAGCAGAGCTCCTGTCTCCTCTATTGCACTGCAGTTTTTTCCTACGTAGTGTCATTTCTTATGCAAATTAAATGGTTGCTGTACCTGGAATTAAATAGATTGTTCACTAGATTTGAAATTATGCCATATAAAACTTCTGCACAACTAAACACCTTTAAGCCATAGGCATGGCATCTGAGAATTTTGTTTTCTAATTAATACCTCTTAGCTGTTACAGTGACCAGCTGTGGTACTACAAAAAGCAGCCAAACCACAGACGTCTTTAAGTGATAATAAAAGGTAAACAAGAATTACAGTCATACTTAGTTACTAGATTCCAAACTGCTTTGCAAACAAATGTTTGCAAATATCACTAATTGGAAATTTTACGTGTCTGATTCATTATTGCTTTTGTATAGAAATAGTTTTGTAAAGCTCCAATACAAACTTAAATTAAGAAAACAAATTTTCCTTTAGAGTTTCAAAGTTTATGTTTTCACAACATATTATCTTTGATTCTCTCCAATTCCAAAGGTTTCTTATCAATTTTGATCAGCATTTTCATTCAGCACACGAAATTTCCCATGTTTTCATGGCAGACTCCTACGGCACACACTATTCAGTTGTCTGAACCATCACAAGCACAGTGAATTTTGCAGTATTTCCATGTGTACAGAACTTGTGGTGCTACTGAGCAAAAGAATTCCAAACGAGTTACCTAAGGTAGAAAATACAGCTGCTCAGTTAAGTGCATCCCCTGCACCTGTAGGAACCAACAACATACCATGGGACTTCCAACTTCTCGATATGGGAAATACGTTACAGAGACACACTAAATGCAGAAGGGTTGTGAAAAATGTGGATAAAACTATTTACCTGGTGGTCACAGAAAGGGACTAAACCTTTGGTGCTCCTGTCAGAAATGTCCTGGAGTTATACACAGGCACCCACATGCACCCTCTGAGTTGTCCCCCTGGTTTAGGCAGCCCTATGCCCACTGCTGCCTGCTCCAGGCCCACTGGGGATGTGGCAGCTGCAGGATGCTGGCACCATCACACTGGCATTCTGGGTTCAGCCATATCACTGTGTAATATCAAAGTTCCAGTAATTATTCTAATACAGCACAGTATTTGGGACACTGCTTAAGTCTTCTGGCTGATTAAGGGTAAAAGATGATACAGTATTTTCCTGGTTTATTAGCTGGAGACACTGCACATGAGGGCTGTAGAAACAGCTAACATTTACTGCTTTCTAACCTTCATTTAGGTGATACAGGAACAAAACAATGTGGCTTTATTAATTTTGGCAAGGAAGGATGGATGGGAAAAAGACTGACAGAGCAATTACAGGGAACTTGAAACATGCCCAGAGTCAACAAGATGACCTAACATTTGTCCTTTTAAAAATAAATACACATAATGAATACTTTCAGCTCAGAAAACCATCTCTGAGAAAGAAAAACAGTCATCCTAGGTGCAACTGGTAATCCTCAAAGACCATGTCCTATACTTGTCTTCCAGTTATGGGAGAGGAGGAGTGCAAAGCTCTATGCCAGAGCATTAAAAAAGTGACAAGTTTGTATTTCACTGTTTCCTTCTTTGAGTCCCATTTAAATTTTTTTTTCTTTAAAAAATCTTCTGATCTTCAAATCACTAACAACCAGAAAAAGCCTTGAGGAAAATCTCTGCCAGAATCACCTATGGGATGTGAGCTCCAGCACGTGCTTTCCAACCAGGAGCCAGATGGAACTGCTCTTACACTTCTGCACACTGGGATTTCTTGATGAAATGTTCTGAGGCGAATAACAAATGCTCAGAAAGATTCCAGACCTCTCTGCACTGCCGAGATAAGGGTGCCAGCTTTCCTGGCAAACACAGCAGAGGAGTTTGTTGAGGTCAATACATTTGAAATTCCACTTTGAAATGGTTTTCTTTGGTTGGGAGGATATGCACTGTAAATCCTAGCATGAACTCTATTTCCACTTAGCAGGAGTAGATTTCATCTCTTGTTTTTAAGGAAGTAGGACATTGTTTTCACTTAGAGATGGCTTTTTTTTCCCTCCCTTGTAGAGATAAGAGTAATCTCAAGTTTCCAGTTCAATGAAGTCCTTCAGGAACTAGAAAGTATTCTTCCTTCAGCAGCAGGATTTGCCTTCTTTAACTCAGATACTGTCAATCTTGCAAACAGTCAGATAAAAACAGCTACCAGACTGAAATATTTGCCTAGAAAATCCTGTCTAATCCAGAGTAAATTGTATAGTTTTATATAAGTATTTTCCAGGAAAATTTCTCTTTTCCATCAGTGCTGGAACTCCTGTAAGACCACTAATGCTGAGCAGCAGAATTGGCTGCTACCACCTACACCAACCACATACCTGCACAAAGTGAAACCCACACAGAGGTCAGCAGGTAACAGAGACAGAGGTTAAGGCGAGTGCAGGGGAAGGAGGGCAGAAAAATACATTTCACAGAGTCATCAATTTTGTTATCCAAAAACGCTATCCTGTTTATATATGGGTTTATATTTCTCTTTTATTGAGAGGTAATTTTGTTCCCTTTGAATTTCAAAGAGAAACATAAACCAGCAAGTGTCACAGCTGGACCTTCAGAGAACTCACACCTTTTCAAACCCTGTCTCTTTTCAATATTCAACAAGCAAGGGCAATCCAGGCCTTTCTGACAATCACTATTTGCTTGGAAACCACAACTTTGATGGTGAAAGACTATTTTAATGAATTTGATATAATTTTATACCTGAAAAACTTAATCCCCTTAAGAACAGCAATTTGGATAAACCTATTACTTTGTGAATTTCATGTGGACCATATGGTGTCTGTCTAGAGACAAACAAATGTAAAATAATACCAAATTATCTGTCCACACACTACCTTTGAACTGCTGTTCTCAAAAGGGCAAAGGGAAGAAGCATAAATGCAAATGGAAAAATGGGAGAGGAGTATGTCAAAAGGTAGTAACAGGAATAAGTGAAACTGAAAGTAGATTTGGAATAGAAATCTGTAGTGTATCATCTTGCTGTCTTCGCCTTGCTGCCCACATACTTAAAAGACTTCAGATTCAGACTCATCTCCTGGTGGGCCTTTCATTTTGTCAGCTTCAGTCTGCCGCTGGAGACAGCTCTCAGACAGAAGTTTTCAGGAAGAAAGACACTTTGCTTTGCCTTACCTTATCGATTTGAGAACATACAGAGGCAGGAAATTTTATTCTGGCTCAATTATTCACAAATAGCAAGCAGAGACTTGTCAGATTTTGAAGGGAGGAAAGTGATATATTGAGAAGACAGTGACAAAATAACCCAGAAGATAGGCCTACATGGGAATGGTTTACCTGCCTACACTGTCACAGTGATGCTGGGCCCAGAACACAGTGTCTGACCTCTAGCAAAGACTTCAGAAAGAGAGCAAAGCTCACTGACTGCCAACTGAAAAAGAAGAACCCCATCCTTCTGCTTAAAATTATTTCTCCCTCACTTTGTCAGCAGGATCACATTGACTGATTGTCTAAATCCTAGGCCAAGAACTCTCTGGGCATGAAATCTGTAAGCCAGTTAAGTCCTATCTATGTGTCTCTTCTTTTCTTCCCTAATTCAGATCTTTTTGCTAAGTGCCTGGCTGTCAAGGGGACAACCTGAGGTAACTTCTATGACATGGGACTTGGTATTTCTGAATTTCAGCAAGGGCAAAACTTTCCAAAATTTCTCATCCAGACACTGATGATCTCCAAAGCAGCCAAGACTGCTTTTTGTCAAATTCTTCACCTAACTGGTGTATTCTCATTTAGTCAAAGGGAAAAAATATTCCAAAATATTTTTTTCTTGCTTTGCTCTTCTTGTAAAGCACAAGAACATCTCATTATGAAAGATACAGGGGAGACAAAGTTTGTTCACTTCACCATTTGTGTGAAGGAAGCACTAATAAGGAATAAATACACCAAATCAGTACAAATTGTTTAATTTTTCATTCTTATCAACTCTGATACAAAACCCAGGACTAGCTATTGTCAATTTAAATTTCAGTCAGTTTCAATACTTTCATATGTGAGTGTTCTGTTTACAAACCATATGGAATATTGCTCATTTGCTGCAGCCATTTAAATATTGAAAAAAGGGGGTTCAAAAACATGTGGTAAAAGCTTAAGCTTCCAGAATCTCAGTCTTTGTTTGAAATTAGTTTAGCTTTCAAAAAACTAGTCTGTATACATAATTGCAGGTTTCATTTGAAATGCTGAAAAACTGTAACACATTATTTTTGTTGGTCCCGGAAGCAACATTCTCTTTAGCATAAATAATCCAGAAAAATACTTTTGCTGTTTTGTTTATTGGAAAGAAAAGGACAATGAAAATACCCTGACCTAAAACCTGTTGGGAAGTAAGTAATTTTCAGTAAGACCTTTCGTACTGAGCTGCCAGACTAAGGGCAAACAAACAAAGCCAGATGTTTTTCTTTGGAGCCTGCCGGAACAACTACTGTGTTACAAGCATGAAAACAGCACCTTTATGTGCCACTAAACACAATTTCTGAGGATTAAGTTTATCCCATTGTCAGTATTTCAGCTTACAAAGTATTTGGAATGTGTATTTCATTTCAACACTTACATTCCCAGTATGAGTATTTTCTCTTCTGCTACAAAGAAAAGACTATTGACACTGTTGCACTGTGTTCACATCAGAATTCCCATGTTCATTATACAACTACACTGGCCTGTAAGCCTTTTAAAATCTGATTTATGACTCTACTTAACTTTTTTAACACTGAATCTGCCACTAGCTGTGACACACACAGATTACAAACAGAAAATATGTACTCTCTACAAACAGATCAGCCATGACAGAAAGCAGTGTAAAAGTGTCACAGAGTTTGGGATGGCTACACATGCATCTCTGTGGATAACCTACACAGACAGAAAAGCTTGGCCTATCTTCAGGTTTGTCCAGAGTTTTTCCCCCTGGAAATACTTCAGTCACTTCAGAGTCAGGATCACTGAAAGAAGTAGAGCTCAGTGATTCTAAAATACTGTAATTGATAGCTAAATCATTAAGAAAAAACAAGCAACACCCCACACACACTCTTAAACCCTTAGTGCAGTCTGTCAGGAGGAATAAAACAGGTATGTGTAAACAGAAATCATTTTAGCTGTTACACCAAGCTCATTAAATTATCTCAACCATCTGAACACTTAAGAAAATGCCATTATATTAATGGCTCCCACTAGTTCCAGTCTACTAAGCAGGAGATCATAGTGGAAGTGCTAATACACTCTGAATACACACACAGGGAACAGCAGAAGAGATAAAGATTTAAACAGAAAATGACCTGGTAGAAGTTTTCAATTCTGATTTTTATTCTGTGTCAGCAAACCGAATAGGCAGGAAAACTCCTAAGTCATTCTGAGTAACTGTTAGGCAGCGCTTCAAGTGAAAAGTTGATGGTTTTTTTTCTGACTTTGCTTCCTCTAACCTATAGAAAAATTAAACAACTTCATAAAAGCCAAATTTGTGAAACTTTTTATTGACAGGAGGTGAGTAAGCAAAGTGGTGGAGATGAAGAAGAGGCACCTGAAATGAACAAAGGCCATAAAGCTCCTGGAAATAAGCCAGTTGTCACTCAAGCTCTTAGAGGAGCTTCCCTTGTTGGATAACAGTAATACCTCTGGGTGTTCAGAGGAGCATGCTAAAATACTGACCACTATGGACTTCACTACTTTTGCTCACCCACTCAATCCTATTTTGTTTTAATTCCTTTCAGGAGGCTAAGAAAGTCACCTTGTCTGAGTGGTCAACCCCTGCTGTTTCACACAGTAGCTACCACGCAAACTCCAAAAGTGTTCACATTATGCCAGGAAATCCTACCTCCTCCACAGGAGCCAAACAGTCTGGAACAATAATACACTATACAATATTCAACATTTTTACTCGTCTAACTTTAGGAATTTTGCCAAAAGATGGAGTACTATTACTCAGAGAACTCCTGCTTCAGTATCTTCACGGAAGCTCCGTGCAGTGATGCTGCAGTCAGCCAGCAAACTGTTGGGCATCCACTAGCTACTGCACAACAGCAAAGATGCTCAGACCTATCTGCTATCTTATCTATTCCATCTTAGCCTTTTTAATTGGTCAATTATATCTTGCTGTAGCCATTAAGTTAAAAATATTTATCTATAAATGCTATCCACACAGACTTGCATCATGCTGCTCTCATCCCACATTCTTCTGTTCTCAGCTTTACAACAAGGCAGTGTATATCCATGAAAAATACTTAGATCCTTCTCCCAAGAACTGCAATTCTAGGAATATTTCTCATGAAATATGCTGCTTTAATAAAATAATTTCACTATTAACTCTGTTCTTTCTATAAGGATGAAAGCTATAATAAATTAGCATAATGTCAGGTAAATTAAAAACATCACAGATACAGAATGGAATTGTCACAGGGTTCCAGAAAGGCAGGATACGCTGTTTGTCTGATGGGAGCTGGTTTTATGTTCCCCTACTGCCATTTGCGACCTTTCACATTCAGAGTGAGATTGGTATTTTCATGCAGACAAGATACAGGAATGAAGAGAATCTGCCATACTTGGAATATGGAACAGACAAGTTCCATATTGAGCAAGATCAGCTAGCTACAGGCAGATATCTACCTCAAATGCAGTCCTGGAAATGTCTACAAAACTGACTATACAGAAGAGGATACTGCCTTGATTTACGTCACAGATTCCTCTCAACATACAACTGGTAGAAAGAGCTCACCAAGGAAAAGCACATTTCATCTTGGTTATATCACACAGTTTCACCTAGGAAAGAAACACTGAAGAAAACTGCTCTGAGTGTGTCTTGATTCTGGTTATACACCCATGAAATGTATGTTCCTCAGAGTAATGCTGTGAGTTTTAGAACAAAAGAAGGAAGTACATAAAGACAATGAGGTCCAACTTCTGCCACATACACATTACTTGCCTCTTCAACACTCATGTGTTAACTCCACACATGGATTGTAAAAGGAGTTCTATGTCAAAGCTTTCAGTCAGAGACTATAGGAATTTGAAGGGGAAAGGAATGCTAATGACAGCTAATTTCATGTCTTAGATTTTCTTCGAATATTCCAAATTTACTCTTTTCTGGGTTTGTTTGCTTTGCTTTGTTTATGCAGCAGCCTACGCTGACGCAACCGTTCTTGCCATTTATTTCCATGATAAAACTAGGAGAAATAACTCACAGCAAGAAACTGCAAAAACCAGTCTGATAACTGGGTAACAGATGGGTAATATAAACCCACAGATTTTAATAACCTGTCATGGATCACCACCTTTAAAACTCTGGTCTCCCACTGTACTTAGAAATCTATTTGGTGTTTTAAAAATCCTATTTAGATTATTTTAAGAGGAACGAACCCAACCTAAGTTTAAAACTAACCCCATTAAGTGTCTAAAGGTAGCTCTTCCATCCGTATCTGATACAGAGCTGGCAGATGGAAAAATCAAATTATGGATTTATTCATCACACATTTGCAAAAGGACACTCGTCACACAGCATTCCAGCAAGGCTGCACCTTTCAAATACTGTTGAGAATGAGTGGAATGGTTTCTGTTAACGTTTTAACATCCAGCTTCAAAACTAACTGCTTTATGTCCAGTAACACACTAAAAGCTCCACGACAGTCTCTCTTCTACAAAGCTTCATTTATTTCAGGGTTATTTGCTCCCTAGCTTACCTTTGCCTAGAAATTCATCTACTCAACAAAAGAAGAAACTTTTCCTAGGGAAATAGAATGGAAAAAAATAGCTGTTTAATATCCACTGGCACAAACGACAGTTGAAAACTCCATGCTTGTATCTCCAGGGATTTAGATTTATTGGCATCTTTACTAGCTGGGTCTTGGAAGCCTGAAAAGTTAGCCAGAAAGAACAGCGTGTATATATTGAGACAGAAAACTCTGTGAACGACAGACATTTTTCACTGATGAGTTCTGTTTTTCCAAGAGGATGGAGTGAAGAACTGTAAATAACATGTTGGGCAGAGGTTGAAAAAGTTATCTAGCTTTTTATAGGCAACTTTAAGATTTCACTGCTTACTGGGTTTCTGGTCTCAAGCCAATCACTATGAAAGTTTCACTTGCACAGTTAACTCCTTGCTTACCTTTGGTTTCAGAGTTGGTATTAAGATTGCATAAGAGAGTGAGCACTCCTGACAGCAAGTGAGAAAGAATGAGAGAACAAAAAAACATTCTTTCAATTAATTAGAAAATCTGGACAGGAGCTGTATGAGTAGAATTATATTAACTTTATAAGTGCAAAAAAAAGGGGCAAAGACAGTTGCTGCTGGCAAAAGAACAACTATCAAGAGTAAGGTCAGAAAAGAAATCATTTAATCTGAACTCTGACTGTAGGGTGAACTACTATCTCATTTTCCTGCTTCCCCTTTCCCCAGTGGAAGCCTTTTGCTATGCTAGACAAGAAAAACAATGAAAATCAATATGTTTACTTGACTAAATACGTGGATTTTTAAAATGCTGCCGTTTTTCACGTAGAAACTGTCTGCATGTTTCAAACACAAAAATCTCAGTGAATTCAAGAGTCATAGTCACTACTTCTCTTCCATACATTCTATTCTATAAAACTGACTTTAAGTCATGTTTGAGGGAAGAGCCAGGATAACACCTCATTACACATTTTACTGAACTAACTTATGCAAAATCTAAATGTTCATTAAAAAACCCAGTTTCTTTATCTGTCAATCTGCTGGAAGGCAGGAGGG
>NW_008681792.1:0-13608 GCF_000695815.1 Acanthisitta chloris | reverse complement strand
TAATAATATAAATTAAAATTTTAAATAATTAAAATAATTTTAAATATATAAAAATAATATATAGTAAGTAATAAAAATTAGCAAAGTACAGTAAAACACAGAGATCTAGAGAAAAATTGGTATTTTCTAAAACAGCAGTAGCACCTCTCAGCGTATGAAAATCTAATTAATGGTATGATTATTCATTGGTGGTTGTTTTCTTATTATGGTATTCAAAAGCACCAGCCAAGGATAGGGGTGGTTCTGTACTTGCCTCTCTACACCTGCAGTCTAGAAGACAAATTTCTGAAGTGCTTATTTATTCCTACAGTCAATCACACTGCAGAAAAAACTTGAGTTTTGCAGTAGCAGAAGATACCATTTTCAGTCTCTTCTGAGATGAATCCTGGATTATGACTGTCTCTGTACTGTCCAGTATGACACAGTCTCTACATCTCTTGTAGCTGTACATGGAGGTTGCTGCTGGCTGGCTTTCTATTTAATTTCTTGAAATATGGGGGTGGAAATCAGTCATAGAGTCATACAGATTGGGTACTGTAGGCCTATGAGTTGCAGAGTGGTTTTAACTCATGTCCCTTTAAATGGTAGTAGTGTTATGGTTATTCATAGCTGGACTGTTGTGATGAACACAAAGTGTGCCCAGTGGGCAGCTGGAGATTCCACACAAAAATACTTTTGTGAAAATCTAATAGTGGGATATTAATTAGTGAGTGGGCTGTGTATGGTAATGTCTGTTACAAATAATGGTGTTCTTTACTGCTATCAGGGAAATGGTAGCCTGAGACCCAGCTAAATAAAATGTATTATATTAGAAATAGTTATACCCACTCAGACTGAAAGTCTTTCAGGACCAGTCACCTTATGTAAACAGTTCAGTGAATCTGTCCATTCTCCATTGTGTAAATTGCTGGTAGATGACTGAGGATTGTAGTAAAAGTTGAATTAGCATATTGAATCTGTCTCCATTGTGTAAATTGCTGGTAGATGGCTGAGGATTGTAGTAGAAGTTGAATTAGCATATAAAACAAAACAAAAAGAATATATCATGGCTTGTACTGTTTCCCTGGCCTGTGCCTGGTAATTGGGTAAAATAAAGGCTGCTGGATTTTGACACTGTGATCAGGGTAATACTGCTTCTTTTTGCCACCTCTGAGATGTAACTCCATTGTGTAAATTGCTGGTAGATGGCTGAGGATTGTAGTAGAAGTTGAATTAGCATATAAAACAAAACAAAAAGAATATATCATGGCTTGTACTGTTTCCCTGGCCTGTGCCTGGTAATTGGGTAAAATAAAGGCTGCTGGATTTTGACACTGTGATCAGGGTAATACTGCTTCTTTTTGCCACCTCTGAGATGTAATTACTCTTATGGCTACCTTTCCTAAATTCCGTTTGCAATTTTTCCTACTGTGACCCACTGTCTTAAACTATTTAGTGTATGCTTGTGAGTGAAAACATCTTCTTTTCACATGAGTAGATCAGATAATCTCTCTGCCAGAACTGTTTTTGTTATCCAGAGCTTCAGATGAAGCTGAACATCTAAGGATAGCTTTTAAAGATACTGACCAAACAAGGAAATAGATGGTACTGTAGTGTGTCATAGCTGATGAGACACAAGGACATATTTGAACTTTGGAAATAATAAAAGGTGTTTCTCAGGAATGTAATTCTGTGCTTGATTATAGTCCCTAGATTTTGTAATCTTAGGCATAGCACTGTGCTTGCTCATATTCCCCTTTCTTGGGTCCATTTAAATCTATTTACTGAAGGAATAATGATGTTGTCTTCTGGACAGAGTCAAGAGTAAAGTTTAAATTTGATACTGAAAACTTACATATTACAAACTATTCTAGTCTTGCTAAGAATGATGAAAACAAGCAGTCAAAAGTAATAAAAAGTGCCTGGCTAAACAAGCATAAATAAAGTATCTGAGTGAGCCTCTTTTCCTTGTTTTCTCCTCATCACTAGCACATATTATGCATAGATCATATTCAGCAACAAAGTTCCTAACTTCATTTGTAGAAGGTCTAATTCTGTCTCCCTCTACATTTGATTTTTTAGATGTCAGTATATGCTTCTAAGAAACTTGACTTTTCCCATGAAAGACACTCCTTTGTTGTTACTGAAATAATACTGGTGATAATAGTTTATGGGCTAAGAGTTTAGTATGTTAGTATTCAAGCAAAAAAAATGTTTCTATCTGGACTAACTAATTCTCTTTCAACTCAGTTTAAAATCCTGGCTTGTTTGGGACATTGTTTAGGGGTTGCCATACACAGTAGTATTTCAGCAATAGATGAAGTGATTTCTCTGCATGTATGTGTATTAACTTGTTTAACAAGTGTTAAAAAAGTCTTTACAGGAAAGACCTCTTAGTAGGTGTCTGTCAGTCTCCCAATCATTGTAGTCCTTATCAACCCCCCCTGCAATTAAGCCATTCAGTTGTGCAGAAATTGTTGAAGAGGAGGAGGAGTTGGTCTCATGTTGCCTCAAAATAGATTATTCGGCCTGATTCAGTGCTCCTAGCCACCATACACGATTCAACTCTTAAGAAGCACTAATGAGATTTAACTGGGATTAAACTCCAGCACTGCCCACTTACACAAATGGCCAGAAAGCCACCCTACCCCCTACAGGGTGCCCAGTGCTGTCATGTGGTGCCCCTTCTGCTAACCTCAGAAATCCCTGAGCACAGACTGAATGTAATAGGCTAATTGTCTCTTGCTTGAGAGATAAATGCATCCTGAATGGTAAAGCTTGAGCCATAAGGATGCTGTATCCTACCCAGGTGCATGAGAGGTAACCATACAGGAGAATTTCAGAGAGAGAGTGAGAGACATTGTCTCATCAGTAAAGCTTGAGCCATAAGGATGCTGTATCCTACCCAGGTGCATGAGAGGTAACCATACTGGAGAATTTCAGAGAGAGAGTGAGAGAGATTGTCTCATCGTGTCACAGATCTTAGCTGGAGGTTTGGAAAAGAGTGATGAAGTCTTTAAGAAAAGAAACTTCAAATAAACTTTTTTCACCCCTTCCTGCAGATTTATAGAACTGAAAAGAGCTTGTGCTTGCCTATGTGGGAAGTTTTGGGGCTGAAACAGTTATCCTAAGCTTGTCAGGATATTCTCTATTATCTGTATTACTTGAGTGTGAACAGTGCATTTGAAGTAGGTAAGCCCCTGAGGGCTGGACTTTTCAGCTTTTGGAGGAGATACTCTAGTAGACCATTCACATGATCTTATGACATGTCCAGCTTTCTGTGGCAGCCTTTGAAACCTGGTACAGCTTTTAAAGGTAAAGACATTGCCTACTTGAAGTGCCTGTGACACACTGCTCAAGTAGAAGTCTGCACAAGGGCATGGTCCAAACATGCTGGTCTTTCAATCTTTTCCTACATCCTCACTCACCTTGAAGATGATTATCTCAATGAGGAGTTAAGTGACTTCTAATTTCCGAGGCTATTCAGGATGGAGTATATGTAAAATGTAGGACTTGCATGCAAAATGTACTTTGGAGACAAACCACAGAACAAGCTATGTGATTTGCATTCTTGCTTTAATTCTGGTCTCTATTGTGCCAGTCAGTTACAGGTCTCCAGCAGACCTGTTTCTTTTCCTCTCTGGAATGATCACATCTCTGTAGCAGGGAGCCTCTCTTCATATCATAAGCCTTCATTTTTTTAACATTGGAATTCTTCAGAATGAGCCTCTCTTCATATCATAAGCCTTCAGGTTTTTAACATTTGAATTCTTCAGAGGAAAATTGCAAGGTAGCCAAGAGATCACTTAAAAATAAAATACAAGTTATTTCTTGCTGCAGCCATGGGATGAAGGAAGCAATTTTCTAGAGGAGCTTACCTTCTCACCCACGTGTAGCTTCAAGACTCTTAGTTCACTGCCTTAAAAGATTGATCTCGATTTTATGATGCTTTTAATCAGTATCGTTCGCCAGGGATTAGAGGCCTCATCGCAAATCCTGTCTCCTCCAGGGCCTGGTGTTGCTAATGCTGTCCCAGATATCTGTGCCTGTGGTCAGCCCTGTGACAGGCTAGTGAAAGTTTGGCGTGAGATCTAGCCATGAAGACCGGCTCTTCACACATGCCCTCTGGGCTGATCTGCTATTCAGGTGGCATATGGCAGTGCTGCTGGGGTCTGTTTAGCAGTTTCTTCCTGATGCTGGCAGGGCTGGCTGCTTGGTTGGTTGGTTTTTAAAGAATTTTGTAGCTAGTCTTAGAAACCTAAATCCTGGAAGGATCACAGTTCAAAGCCGATCCAGCCATTTCAGTCATAACTCTGAACTGTTGGGCTCCTGGTAATTTATTGTAAGCTCTGCTGCAGAAAATATTTTCCATTCCTGATCTATTTTAAATGTTTTGTATTTGAAATTCAAAGTTCCATTTATAGTATAAAAGCTTAATGGTTAACTGTTTGGTCCCCCTGACTCATTCTTTTTCACTTCCTGTTTTTGTTTCGAGGAGTAGCTATTTTAAATATTACTCAAAAGTTGCTTCATTTATTGTCAGCATATGTGGATAGTGTATGTGACACTGGCAAGTTTCTGGAAGGTCATAAAAGAAAGAAAATTATTTTTATACAGTAAACTATAGTTATTTGCTGAAGTTCCCAGTCAAGTCCTATTTAACTTTGTTTACATTTTTGTGCCTCCAGCTTTTGTCTTAAAAGATTGCTTAAAATCTAGTTAATGAAAACTGTGTTTTTCTTAGATGGGAGTTCTCAGGAATTTGTTGATAAGAGACTTTGAAAACCTCTCTTGCCTACAGATAGTCAAAAACCCATCACATGGGTGGGCTCAACCTTCAAGTTGTAAGAAGGTTAATCACATTTATTTGGCAACTTGAATACACTGAGTGTATCAAGTATCTTCAGTTCACTGGGTGGCCACGTCATTGAAGCCATGATAAGAACTGGCTCCCATTTTGACATACCTGAAGGAGAAATGGAGATAAAATCATGCTTGTCTCTTTCTTTACATGAGCATTATTTGAACCACACTGAATAAATTGTGCTGTTCTTTTTCTGTGCTTGGAATGGCAATGCTCATCTAACTACAAAACAATGAAAACATTTATGAGGAAGAAAGACCGAAACAAACTTGTTCTTCTCTGCCAGGCTGTGTATTTGTTCTTGAACACCATATGGGTAAGCATGTCTGGGGATGGTTCATGTGTTGAACCACTACAGCCTGGATTTGTTAACCTGCAAAGCAGTCCCCTGCTTTACAAAATGGCCAGTTGGAATAAATAGGACAATGACAAGGTGGACTGTATGTCAACAAGGTTGCAGGGTGACTATGTTGGCAAGCAGCTCACCATGGCTGAGGATGTGGTTTCCTGTGCAAGGCTGACAGAAGTGCCTAAATGGCACTTGTGGTAGATGTTTACCTGGAGTTTTTAATCCCTTCCTGTGTGTCAGAACTAACACCCTTTCAGACTGCACAGGAGGAAGAAATGTTCCAGCCTTTTCCTTCTGAATATGGAAGCACTTTGCACTATGTTGTTCAACTTGTTACTGCTCACCTCGGTGGCAGCAGCTAGATGGGACAGGCTAGAGGACAGAATGTGATTTCTTGTCTGCATACCATTTCCTCCTTCCACAGAAAATATGACTCTGTTCTGACAGCTTAGGTCTAATTAGTGGGCTTGGAGCCCACAGATGGCACAAACTCTTTGGGTCTGGAATTCAGTGGGGTGTCTAATTCCAAATGAAAGGACACACAACAAATCCTTAATCTATTGGGAGCCGATTGGGACAACTGTTCATACAGCAGGAGCTTGTATTCAGGCAAGACACTGTCTCATCACATTTATTTTAAACTTGTTTAAGAGCATTAAGGAAAACTGCCTTCAATTACTTGCAACTGGGAAGCCAGTCCTCTGCCAGTTGTCACTGAAAGCTGTAGGATTAGACAGTGCCACTGCAACATATTTGCAAGCTATTGCCATAGCTTCAATTCTTACTGGTAGCTTGCTGAGGACTTATCCCAGCCACAGGGAGTAATCTGATTGCAGGATTGTTGCTGTACAATGTTGCACCTGGAGATAGGTTAGAATGTAGGATACAAGTACTGCCAAAGAAATGAAAGCAAGTGATAATTCTTTAGTGTAAGCTTCTGGATTTGAAACTAGACTACAGTCTTTTCCTGGATACCTAGTTCTTGCAGTTGGAATGGTAGGGAGAATACTACAGATGTTATTGTGCTTCATGAAGCTTATTAGTACTCCAGCAGGATCCAGAAATCCCAGAGCAGGATTATGGCTTCATTGCCAGAGGTCTGTTCAGAGGTCATATGGAAAGTGTGGTGCCTACCTCAAAGAGTTAGCTTCCTCAGCTGCTGAGGAAGCAAACATACCTTGATGAGGATATGAGAGGGTGCACAAATACTTGACAATTTGGCTGTTTCTTTCTGCTTAATGAAGATATATAAGCAAAACTGATTGGAAACATCTCTAACACTCCTTACAGAATTACTGTGTCTTACAGATAAAGTTAACTGCCTGATGCTGGAGAGGTGCTAGAGCAGTAATATACTACTGACAGTCAACAATCCACAGTTTGGGGGCTGCATTCTTCTCTGGTCATACATGTCAAATGAGTTACAAGGCTAATCTCCATGTAGGAAAGCTGTCAAGAGTGTAGCATGGAAATGCAAGATATATGTCTATCTGTTGAGTTCCTCAATGGCAAAATTATATCAACTGCTCTGATAAACTAAAATTCACGATGGAGGCAAGAGCTTTCCCCACATGATGCCAACCAGCATGCCAGAATCAGCTAAGCTTTAAAGGTGCTGCTGTATGTGAGACAGTTCCTTAAGGCTGTTATTTGTAAAGCCTTTGCTTATAAGAAAAATGTCTGTCTCTTGATTGAATGAAAGTATGTTTCCATCTGTGATCTATGGGTTAAGTTTAACACTTGTGCATTTAAACAGTTTTGGAATTCAGAATACAGAGAATTCAGAAGAAATACCATGAAGGTACTGGTTTTGGCAGCCTGGAGCTAATTTTTAAGCTGTTTGAAGAAAATGACTTTCTGAAGATTGATTCATGGTCAGTCTCCTATAGGGTCTTGTTTATGCTGTCAGGACTTTCCTGGGATGCAAAGCATTGCTCTGCTGAACTGTGTCTATATAAGCAGTGAAATCAGACTAATGCCAAAAAGCAGGTTCATCTGCTACTACTCCAGGCTGCCCTTGCTGCAAGTGATTTTTAGAGTTGTTCACTTTGAATGTTATTCTCTTCCAGGACACAAGGAAAATCCTATAAATCTTCCTCTCTTCCACCTATCCTGGGTTAAGGAGAAGTTTTTGTTTGAGCATGGTGTGACCAGCTGCTCTCATTGGCAAAGAGCACACACAAGACTGGGAGGTTACAGCAGCTGGTGTTGTACAAGATAATTTACCCCCTAACTCTCAGGCTGACTGCTCAGAGCTGTCCAGTTCTTTCTCAGTAGATACATACAGTAGGGTTAGAGCTTGACTTATTTCTTATCATGTAATTGTGTGGCATCATCCTGCCTTGTTTTTCAAATTATTAATGCAATTGTAATTTCTGAAACATGTTTTAAATTCTGTGTAATGGTGAGCCCAAAGGTTACTCACTGAGCCTCTAAAACTTTGATCAGTGCCATTTCTTATAAATTAAGCTCCAGTTCTACTTTCTGTGAGGATATTTGCCATACTATTTGATTCTGAAAAGCTGACCCGTTGATCAAAGGGCAGTTTCACTTGGTGAAAATACTGTTGATGGTTGTTAGGAGACAAGTGCTCTCGCATGCTCTCTTCTATTTTGTCTATAATTTTCTTTAATTACTTCAGTAAAAAAAAATCACAGAGGGAAGTAGTATGAGAGTAGAAGATCCACCAAGTCTTCATTGTCAGTCCCTTTAATGCCTTACACATTTCTGTGTAGGTGTCAGGTCCCTGCATTCTATGTTTTAATGTACTGAAAAGCATACAACATTCGGACAATATTACCCTGTACTAACACCAGACCTTTTTTGTGCCTTCAGTGTGTCAGGAAACAGTCTGGGAGGTCTTCAAGACATTCTGGGATAGACTGCCAGAGCGTGAAGAATATAACACCTGGATGAGCCTGTGTGAGGAAGGAATGATGAGTATCTTTGAAATGGGCATGAACTTCAGCCAGTCTGAGGAGCACCGGAGTCTGATTGAGAAGGTGGGTGCAGCACCTGCTTGGAGTGCTCTCATGGGCAAGGGCATAACGTTCCACTGCAACATACAACCTGGCATATCACAGGTGGTAATGTACAGAGCCCTTAAAATGGACAGGCATGAGTATTCCAGCTCTTGGATCTGTAGTTCTGAGATCGGTTCCAAAACAGAGTTGTGGCTGATCTAATGGAGGGCAAAGCAACAGTGATGAAGAGGACATTGTCTTCCATAGGTGTGTTCCTGACAAGTAGATGATGTCTAGACCCCTTGTCTGAAAAGGTGATATGACATGAGGCTCTAGCACATTTCCCCCTGTAGCATGTAGAAGCCTTTCTGCTCTGAGCAGAACTCTGAGATGCCTTCAGGCCAAATGGCTCTTTGCAGCAGGAAGTTCTGAGCTGTATTTCTGATGCTACCAAGACAAATGATGAAATTGCCTGTTTGAAGTTCTGCAGGTTTGTGATGCCTGTGCAGTGCTGCCTGACTGAAATGAGTGTAGCTACAAATGAGTGTAGCTTTTTTTAAGCTCTGGTGTCCTGTGAAGGCAATGGATAACACTGTCATCATGGGAAGTTGCAGAGGTTAAAATCAGGGTATGACTGTGAAACTAGTTAATAAAAAAATGCTGATTATCTATGTATATTTTCTGTTATTTTAGTTGAAGCAAACTTCTAGTAGTTTAAAGACAGTAAAAGGAGCGCTAAGTCAAACCAAAGAAGCCCATATCAAATGAAATACAAAGATATATTTTCGGGAGTTTGTGAATTTTGAAATTAAGTGCTTAACTTTGTATGCATCTAAGATACACTAGATATCTTAATTTCTTGGATAAAAGACTGTCTTAAAAGACATGGTAGCTTATGGTTCTTCTTTAAGAATACAATGTCTTCTAGTTTTGCAAGCTAGTGGATGAGTAGTTTTATGAAACTTTTAAGTCTTAAATGTGTGCTCCCTTAGAATCTGTAATGTTCAGTCAGTATGGATGCACTGATCTTTTTCCCTTCTGCTTTTTTATGGACTCCCATGCTGGGAATGTGCACTAATGAACATGAATGTGGAAACTGTTGTGAATATTGGAGAGAAGGGTTTTTTGTCTAAGCCTGCATGTTTGCCTCTGTGATGTCTGGTGATCCTGTTGTCCTTAGAAGTTTTTGCAAAAAGATGGAGAGAAATAAAATTCATGTGACTTTTTCATGTGCACAGTGCATGTATCATTGTTTTATGTAAGATTTTGTCAGTGAGATGATCTATAGTGGGAGCTTATTAAAAGAAATCAAAATAACTCCTGGAAACAGGATGATGCATCTAACTTCCCACTACTGCTCTACCTTTTTGGGTATGGCTCTGCAGCATTATGTTGGAGTAAGATAAAGTGCTCTGTGTTTGATGATCTTTTTGGATGGTTTATCTGTAATTTAGGTTTCCTTTCTCCTGTAGATAGATATATGCCCTTCAGCATTACAATATTCTGCAAAAAGACTGTTCATCCTTCTGATTGCTTCCAGCACTGCTGGTAGAAGTTGATAGTTGTTGGGCTGATTTGATGGCAGAGCTGTCTGTGATAAGAGGGACCGAATACTGTCACCACTGTGTTCCACATAAAATGTCACAAATCTGTATTTTGAAATAAAAACCTGAACTCAATTTAACTCTGAACCAAAGACTGAAGGCAAGAGCACTCTATCCCATCCCCCAATCAGCCACCTCCAAAAGATCCACTGATGTGTTTTTGAAAACATAGGTCAGTGTGGATTTAATTGCTAACTCTACTACTGACTCACCTTTCTTGTTATGTGCTCATGCACAAAATTCTCGTCAGAGCATGAAACCTCTTTAAAGCAGCTCTGAGAGTGTTAAGTCCAAACAGATGCAGTGGGTACATTTCTGCCTTTAAGAACATCCTTCCTCCTGCTGGTCACTTGCTCCACTTTAATGTGGTGGTAAGAGCTGTTGCTCAGACAGTGGGAGCAAACACACTTTCTAAAGTCCTGTGTTTTACCCTTTTTCCACCTTCATCAGCTATAATGACCAAGTCACATGTTCAAACCTTTCCATTACTTGTGGGATTTTGTTTCCTCTCTCATTACAGTATATTCATTCATTTGTTCATGGTCAGCTGTTGCCATTTTTGTTTCCCATTCCTTGGGTTTGATCTCTGAAGTGCTGAGCACTTCTTGCCAAAGGGCTGCCATCCTTTCATAGCATGCACAGTAGTGTGTAGAGTGCATGCAGGATACATGTCAGTAGTCCACACTCTGTTGCTTGTAAGGAAATTTCACTTCTTCCTGGCACTGTAGAAAAGCAGCACTGGTTGTGGGGTTTTTTTTTTAGCCATTACATGCTTCGTTAAATATCACTTGTTTCTAATCTTCTACTCTCCAATGTCTGTAGATCTGTGGTTAATTTCAAGAATTTAGTTTAGAGGCTGCAGCTGATGAAAGTAATTCTGCTTTTCTTTTGGTATATATTAGCTATTACTGCTGTAGCACTGCTCTGCCACCTCTTTTCTGTTGGGCATGCTGGCAGTTTCCAGCAGTCTTATTCTAGAATGTCTTTTTGAATTACTCTTTTTTTGCAGATAGCAACAAGAAATGTAATTTTTAGAAGTCTGCATGCCATGAATTTTCCTTCTTTCATTCTCTCAAAATCTGAAAATCAGGCAAAATAAATCTGTGGAGTTTTCTTTCAATAAACAATGATTCAGCTTTCGTGCTATATTTGTTGTAGTGTGGAGGGTCTGTTTTGAGCAGTGTAATTAAATGCCATTTTATTAGTCTTCCTTCTCAGTTTTATTTCTTATCCTTTCCTCTAATCCCCAGTAATCAATGTCACACATCTACAGATGTTGCAATGTGTGCTCCAGCATGGCTTAGTTCATGTAAAGAAAAATTCTGTTTCTCTTGTTTTTGACACACTTTCTTACTGGATATCAGACAGAGTTTAGACCAGCTCTGGTCCCAGCTCTCACACTTTTTGTCTTCAGGAAAAACGTTATTTGGTCTCTGCTAGTCTAATATAGTCAAGTCAGAAAGGTTTGACTAATTTAGTGGAGGTGAAAGCATACATAGCTGGAATTTGTTCTTTTACCATCAGGTGGCTTCTACTTGTACAGGGTGCCTCTCAGAAGGCAAAGCTTTTGCTGCTCTGTGATAGCAAGCTATGCACAAATCTTAAAGCAAATCACCTGCCAGATTTTCAGAAGGACTAGGTGAACAGATTCATGCCAACCATAAAAAAAAAAATTTAAATATTATTTTTTCACCTCCAAAATTATTTCATTTTACTTTCTGTGTGATCATGTTAACTGACTACTTTATGTAGGAAGAACACTATACTAACTAATTTCTTTAGATATTAAGTAGATTTACAAAGTGTGGGATTATGTTACCACTCCATCTCTTTTCAACTCTTGCCAGAAATGGAAAAGGAGAAGGTAATTCTAGTTCAAAGGGAAGTTCTGCTTGCAGTATATTTCTTCATCTAAACCTTCCTTCATAAAAATTAACTCAGCTTGTGTTCCTTTCTGTGTAGCTGTATTTCAGGGGCAGTATAGCTCTATATTATGTAGAATGTCCTCATTCATCCTGCTCTACACTTTGGGAGATGCGTGGCTTGAATTCTAATATTGCCAAAATTTGCCCTGACTCTGCCTTGTGATTGTGGCCATGTTCCCACCTGTGCTAGACAAGTTTTTGAAAAATCCTGCAGGAGAGAAACACAAGCAAAATAACTATTGGTTTCCCAGGAACTATGTACTTCCTGGTATGAGACTGAAACACTGCTGCCAAACTAGCACAACCTGTGCTATTTATAGGAGAATGTAGAGATGGCATATGGTATTCTTTGTAAGATACCCACATAGCTGCTGGGCATGTTTTTTTACTTTATAATTACTGAAATAATTAAGCAATTTTCAAGTAGCAGGTTGAACTGTTTTGACACCTGCTGTCCTGCAAGTAGCATTTTGTACAAATTGCATCAGAAGATGTTGCACTGAATGTTTAAGTGTGAAGGAATAAAGTTAAAAGAACAAAAGGTGTGAAAAATATGAAGTGGTAGTAAGAACAAAGACACTTTTGAGAGGATTAAGAAAGCAGATGTACAATCAAGTGTATCCTTTTATAGTCTGTGGTTCTTTAAAGAACTCTCTCCCCCAGCAAAAAAACTCCAGAAACTCAAACAAACAGAAATACCCCAAACAAAAATCCCAAAACTCCAAACAAACAAAAAACCAGAATGTGCAGAATGCACTGCAAACACTGAGTTTTCTTGAAAGATACTGGTGAGTGCCTTTTACCATATAGTTACCTTGCAAATCCCTTGATTGCTTACATTTTTTCATGGCAACTAAGAGGATATCAAATTGACTAGAAGTATATATTCTCATAAAATGAAAAACAATGTCAGGTCTTGTTATGAATAGAATCCATAGATGTACTGTGATTAGAAGAGGAAAAAATACGATTCCTTCCTATGGAATATAAAAAAAATATCTTTACTATGGCCATTGTTATTTGTTGCAGTCTCAGACTCCTTATTTCCAAAACAAGGGAAATGTAGATGACACTGAGGAGGCAGTTTCCTGCTGGAGCAAGTCAGGGCCATGCCTGCTGCTTATCTCTGGTTTCTGTCAGCATAGAGCTGCTTCCTATGTGGTGATGTAGCACACCTCAGCAGTACCTGCCACCAGGAAGAGCTGCAGGATCTAGTCTGCATGAACTATTAGTTCAGTGAGTATCTTGAAAGCAGTCTGATAATATTCCTTGATGGGTCAAGAGAACCTAAACTTCTGATGGTCATACTTACCTGTATAACTGGTACACATACTGTTAAGTGATGGTGGGCTGAGATAATTGTTGTGACCTTTCTGTTCATCAAAGTGCTTAAAGTAAGCAAAAATACCCTCCTACTTGCATGACTTTGTCATTGTTCTGTTGGTCAGAAAATTTAGGGCCATTTTTTAATTTATCTTGATGTTTTACTGTTCCTGCAGAACTTAGGGAATTTAGGTTTTATCAAGAGACTCTAATGAAAGTTGAAGGTAGGTAGAGTCTTATCTTTCCAAGTTGAATCTCCTTCCCAAGTCCATAGCAAAAATGCAGCTTAAAACATGATACTGCAGTGCTTCCAGCATAAAGTTTGGTCTGCATCCCACATTTCCAATGTGGGCATGTAATAAGGCAAATCCTTCCTTTATTGGCAGATTACATGTTACAATTTCTACTCCTCCAGACTTAAATCCAATTTCAGAAAATACAGTTTTAATGAGCAGCTGTTCCTTATAGATCTGGTGATAATCTACAATGACAAGACATGTTGAGAAAAGCTGTCACAAGAAATGAAGAATTAAGGGAGCTCATGTAGCTTAAGCCATTGAGCAGATACTCAGCTATACCTGCTGAGGGCTCACACATATAT
>NW_008681791.1:56972-63784 GCF_000695815.1 Acanthisitta chloris | reverse complement strand
GACAGGGACCCCGCGCCGGGAACGGGGCTGCGTGTGCTTCCATCTGTGAACCTGCGGAACGGGCTGCCGCGGGATGGTATGGTAAAGAGCTTGGCTGAGTTTAGGAAAAGGGAGGTTAGGCACGTAGGAGTGAGGACAGCCCCGGCGGTGCTGCCGGCATCAGCCTTCGCGGGTGCGTGTTTTGAGGGCGCCCGCTACTCTGTTGCTGGGGTGGGGAGGGAATTCCCTTCCCCCGTGCCAGACGGTTTAAGGATCGATGGGAAGGGCTGGTTGCCCCAGGGACCGTTGTTTCCAGTGTGGCAACTACTACGTTTTAATAGTCATTATTGTCTTAATTATTCCTTAAGTCTTCCTCTGCCTCAACCTGAAGTCTCAGTTCTAGAGTTTGTTTCTCCTTGTGAATAAATCCTCGAAGAGCTGGTAGCTTTGTGAACTTCTGGTTATAGTGTAGGATGCAGGCACCTAAAATAGTCATGGATAAGGGGCAGTTAGAGATCGAAAGTAAACCTGTAGATCCATCTGCAGCAGCTTCAGAAACTTCTGGAGGGCCGAGCACAGACTCAGCCCATGTCTGCTGTGCTAGTCTGGGCCCATAAGACCCGTGACTGGGAAGATTCCTGCCTTCAGTCCAGTTTGGTGTTGGTAACACCCCTGCAGCTCACGGTTTAATTTCCATGCAGGAGATGGCATCCACCCTCTGGCTGAGCAGAGGTGTGGTCCGTGGGGTGGCAGGTCCCAGCATGCGGCGAGGCACAGCGCTGGGGTGAAGGTGTAATGTTGCATGGTCTTGGCAGTTGTCACCTCCAGAAGCTTTAGCTGTCTGTAAAAATGTTTTATTCTATCCTAAATTGTGTCTACGTGAAGGGATCTGACCGGAGAAAAGGCAACAGCTTCAGAGCAGCCAAACCCTGGGCAGTTTTTGGGAGCCTGTGGGTTATTACAAGCAAGTGCTGCATTTTGAGTAGAGCAGCAACTCTGCTGCTTGCTGATGAGTTCCAAAACTGTTCAGGCAAGATAAACAGGATGGTGAAAACTCTGAGGAAGACTTCTCATTTTAAACAATTAAATAAATTTCTTAGCTGAGCCTGTATGAGCAAAGTCCCTGTAGCATATCCAGTGAAGGGAAACCAGTGCTGTGAGAGTTGTCAGGCTGCCTGTGGTTCTCTGTTGTAATTAAATCTCACTATGTAGTTTGAGTATTGATTTTTCTTTGGTTTTGCTTTTGCTAACCCCAACAGGAAGGCTTTGTCCCTGCTTTCACAAAACAGTTTGCTTTCTTTGTTTATTGACGTTTATGTCCTGCAATAGGAAGTGCACTGATACTGGATAGGATGATTCTGTCTCATCTGCTTTCCCCTGCATGCAAATCTGTCAAGAGGGTAGTAGGTTTGTGTGTTTTTAGAACAGGTCATCTTGGAGAGCTGCTGGTGATTTCAGCTGTGCCAGATATTTAAAAATAATACAGCTGATCTGTGCTTTGCATCTGCTCCTCTAATTCACTCACCATTCAGTACGATATGGTCTTGGAAACTCGTCTGGCACTGAAATATGCTTTTAATCTGGAGTGTGCAAAGTCAGTAGGCCTTGTTTTGTTGCATTTTGTTGTCTTCAGCAAGCTGAGGCTGTGTGAGCCTTCTCTTCAGATCTGCAAATAGCTCTGTGTGGGAAGTGGAGGGTCACCGAGAGTGTGGTTTCTCTATGTGCTAACAGTGTGGGTCAGAGGCAGTGCTTGTTCAGTGAGATCCTTGTCATCGGGAGCATGTCGAACTTCCTGAGTTCGGGAGGTTTCTTCTCTCTGCTGCTGCCAGCGTGCTGGGAGCAGTGCAGGCAGTGTGACAGAGCAGTGGTCATGTGCAGCTCTGCAGCGTCGCCTCCGGCTGGCTGACGCTGGGAGAAGGTGCTGTGGTCAGACGAGTCTGTGGGTTCCAGCATCTACTTGCTTTTTACTAAGCTGGAGGCCAAGGCTGCTTGCTCAAGGAGCACAACACTTACTGAAACATTCTTATTTTGTCTTATTATTTTTACTTAGCTGACTGGTATTTTGCAGAGGTTTAGCTCTTGCTAAACCACCAGTCCTCTGTTAAAGTGAAGGAACTGCTCTGCTCCCTTTTTTGAGCTCAGAGGTATTGACTGTAACTTTGTATTTTTAGTAGCATTCCCTCTTTCTATCTTTTTTTTTTTTAAGATTGGTAATAATGAGAAATGAGCATGGCTTCTCCAGATGGCTGTGATTTGAACTCTGTGCAAATGAGACCTGGCTTGCTGGCATCATGCAGACTTTTAGGTTGGTTTTTATTTTTTGTTGGTAGCTATAGTCACATGCCACTGCTGGAGTGCTGCACAGTCTTTGCATAGGTCTTCTAGTAAGGAGAGCTTGCAAGTTATGCATTATCAAAATAATTAGCTTGAATAGCTTCTACCTGAAAAGATTTAATAGATAATTACCCTGGTGAAGTTGAATTTCCTACTCATGCCATAGCAGATTTATTTTGGGAGGGAAGGGAGAGGAAGGGTCATTAACAGCAGAGATGTTATGCAGAGATAACAGCGTGGAGGCATTTGGATTCCCAGATTCCCTTGGCTGGGTGTGCAGGAATGAGTTTCTTACAGTTCTTGTCTGAAGCACTGTGAAAAATGCTTCCCTGCAACAGGGTGTGATCAGGGTGCAAACAGTCATTTATGCAAAACCTGGATGGAGTGCTGCTCAAAGCACTTAGAGAAATGCTTCATGGAACATTTTGGCAACAGGTACAGCTTCAGAAAGGTATGTGTCCTCCCTGTTAGAAGTGGAACAAGCCTATTTTGGATGGCAACGCAGAACAGTGATTCCCAATTCCTCTGTTTGGTTTAGGCTTCCGTTAAACTGTGGCCATGATAACATGAGCTTTATAGTACCAAGCCCTGGTCTGATTGTCAGAGCAGTCCAAATTCCACTCTGTTCTCTCAGCACAGGGAATGGGAGATAGGCTGTGCAAGGGCAGTGCAGCAGAGGAGTTCAGAGCAGTGTTCTGGGCATTTGTTAATTAGCAGGACATACCCATTTCTGGATCTTGGCAGATGTAAGCTTACTGATGGTAAACTTGCTTTTAGCTATAACTCCTCTGTGACCTCGTGAACTGACCACAGCTCAGAAGCTGCTGTTGGAGGGTGTGCTGAGGGCTGGAGGGAGGAGAGGACAATCCTCCTCCCTACACTGCTACCTGAAGCATCCTGAGCCTTGGGGTGGCTGCAGTGTGCTTGATCCAATCTCCAAGGAGAGTGCTGAGATGAACAGTCAGGGTGGATGGTACCAAATGATTTGCTGAGGAAACACCAAAGTTAGAGTTAAAAATGCAATGGATGAGTAAAACACTGCTATCTTACCTGGCACCCAAGATGTCTGTATTCAAAGACCTTGCTGTGTTTGTTTGTCATAGGTGTGGGCAAGAGCAGCTTGCTGTTGCGTTTTGCAGATAATACCTTCTCAGGTGAGTGCTTTGTTTACTTCAGTAACTGAATTGCTCAATGTTTGCTCCAGTGCAGATGGTTGGTGAGGAATTGTTCTGCATTTACCCACTGATAGCTGCACTAGGAATACATCATGTTCTAACTTTGCATCTCCTGGTATAAGCATGTACAGGCCATCCTGGCTGATCTTCACTTGCAACAAGTCCCACAGTATTTATGTACTGACGTGGTTCCACAAATAGCTTAGGTGTTTTAGTTTATGCTGTACTCTCTGCAGATTTTGTATTGGCCATTTGGGATTTAGATTGATTGACTGTTGTGGTAAACCACTTACATTTGTGATATAACCACTTTATTGGGAGGAAGCTCTTAGAAGAGACTGCATTCAAAATAAGTGTTTGCACAAGCATTTAAAGCAGACCTTTGACAAGTTTCACAAGTGAAATACTTTCATAATTGCTGTCTATTTCTTGAGATATTTGTGTGCTTGCTCTTGACCAGTGTTATTTTGTAACACTGAGCTTTAAATTTTAAGGGTGGCATGGGAGAAGTGGCTTTATGGCTGGGAAAAAAGGCTAGGAGCAGCAGATAAAAATATGCAGATCAGCATGACATGATAAGGCATTTTAAACAGGAAGCAGATATGGGGAACCTTGTTCTCCTGTCCAGTCTGAGAGCTGCTGCCAAGTAGTGTTGAGAAGTGTGTTTGGGACATCCAGAATAAACAAGGCTTGGGTTCTTACTTACCCACACTTTCCCTTCAGGCAGCTACATCACCACCATTGGAGTGGATTTTAAAATTCGGACAGTCGAGATCAATGGAGAGAAGGTGAAACTACAGATCTGGGACACAGCTGGCCAGGAGCGCTTCAGGACGATTACATCAACGTGAGTAGCACTGGCCCTGGGCACGAGCAGCTTTGGGTGCAGGTCTTGTAGTTTAACACTGGAGTTTAGATATTTGAGTGTTGCAGTTGATTAACTGATGACAGCTTTGTGGTCTGTACAGTGGGTCTTCTCTCAGCTGTTCCAGAATCAGTTGTGGTGGTGATATTGTGGCAAGGTTTGGCACTGGGTTTTCAGATTTCCTCACTCTCCTGTGCATTTCTGTGGTGGCTTTGTGTTTTTCCTCTGCTGCTAATTTCCAAATGGTAGAACTGGAGTTATTTCACTGCACATAGTGGAAAACTTGTCTCTGTAGCCTGTCCGGGATTGTCCTTTGATTGAATGCACTACAGCAGCAGAGTGCAAACCCTCTGTCAGTGTCATATAACTAATGAATAGCTTGGAGATTGAAGGAATAGGATTTCCAATACTTATTTTCCTTCAGGACAAATGCATTTTAGCAGCTATCTTTGTGTGGAGCTCTGCTGAAGGAGACGCCCACATGGTATTAACCTTTTCCTTGGTTGGAGTTCAGATTCAAGCTCATTGTCCTTTTGAACAGCCTGTGCAGAGCTTTTCCTGTTCCTGAAGAAACCACACCCAGTGCTGTGGTGGTGGGAACTAAGAATAAAATGAGTTTGTAAACTGATTGCAGTGAAGGTGGGACTGCTCACCTTGGCACTGGGGGAAGAGGGAGAAGTACACTTGGAAATGGAACTCTTATTTCCTTGGGTATTAACCAAAAATAGTAATTCTTGAAAAACCCAAGTGTTTCACTTGGTCTTTCATGACTGACTTCTCTTTCGGCTCCTGTTTGAGGAGGATCATTTTCAGCTGATGAATTGGTTAAGCTACACACAAAAATAATGAGATTGGTTGAATCTGTGTTACGTCTAAACAGCTAGAAATGGCAAAACTGAAGGCGCTGTGTGCGCCGCCCCTTTCCTCTGCACTCCCGTACGGATATTACAGGATCACTTCCATTGTTTCTGAAGTGTTTAGCTTGAATAAACTCGGGTTGCCTCTTGTAGGGTTCCTGTGTGTGACATCACTTCTTGTCTGAGTGCTGCAGGCAGCGCTGGGAAGGAAGTGGTGAGGGGGAGCAGCAGTGCAGTGCTCTGGCCCCCATCAGCTGTGCACACAGGCGAGTCACAGAGTGCCCCAATTACTGCTGAGTCAGCAAATGGCCTTCCTGTTTTCAGATTCCCTGACGCGACTCGGAGCTGCGTTAATGAGCGTTGCTTCGTGGGGCTGATGCCAGCTAGTTTAGAAAGCCATGGTGTCCAGCACTGAACAGGGAATACCAGGAAAGGAGGATTCCTTTTGTGAATGGGAATAGCTGCACCTCAGACTTGGCTGAATGTTTTACATAATTTTTTGTTGATTAACATTTGAAATGGATAAGCTGAAATGGTTTGCAAGCATTTGAGCCATGACCTGTTGGAACTTTGCTGCAACTTCCTTCTGCATAGCTTTTTACCCAAGTGAGGCATATTTTACTTCATATTTTACTTCAAAAATCCCAGTTTTCCTGCCTTAACTCTGGTACAAAGTACTTACAGAATCTTCCATGGTCAGGGAAGAAAGATTTGAGTTCTGTGCAATTTTAAGCAAAGATGTTCACATGTCCAAGTGCATTTCAATTGTTGAGGAAAACACTTTGGGAATGCTGCTTACATTGACAGGAGGACTTCTCTGGCTGCTAAGTTGGCTAGCTGTGACTCTCCTAACCATATCACCTACAAAACCAGGACAGAACAAGATTTGGATTTTAGAAATGCTTCTGCCTTTATTTTTTTAGCATTTATTGACAAAGTAATACTGTAACTGATATACTTACCCCAAACTGAGTGACAGATTGGGTTCCCTTGCTAGTATTTTCAAAAGGGCTTGGCTATCAAATCATAGGTGGAGCATGAGTGCCCTGTCACCAGAGTGTAGTAGTCTGGCAATTCTTTGACTAGATGGAGGTTTAGACTGAAGGTAAGGATATAGTCAGTATTGCAGTAGCCAGGAAATCCCTTTACAGTTCAAGGCAGAGTTCAGATTGCTGTTGAGCCAAGCCTGGCAAGCAAGCCTGAAATTAGAGCCCATCTGGTAATTACAGTAATAGGTTGGAAGTACTGCTGTGTGGACTCTGAATTGCAAAATGGTAGAGGTGATAGGAAGTTAATAGTCGAAAATTGGGAAACATTTCAAGGTTGTACTAGTTTGATTTTGCTTGACTACAGCTGCAGAAGCCGAAAAACAGAATAATACTGTTAAGGAACAGAAATCAAGTTGATCTGGAGCATTCTACAGAAACTCAAGAAAACTAAACTAGATAGAATTTCAGACTGGGAGGTATAAAGGCAGCTGGATTTATCGTGTTAAATGTGGAAATACTGGGTTAGCTGGTGCCTGGTGGGAGGAGGGGCCAAGCTGTGTGAATTTGTGTGGCATGGAACATCATCCAAACTAAATTTGATTTAAATTCGTGA
>NW_008681791.1:51987-56927 GCF_000695815.1 Acanthisitta chloris | reverse complement strand
AGATGCATGAACAACAGGTCCCTGTACTTGATTTGCTCTTGTAGACAGGACTACTTTGTCCTGATTGAGGACTCTGGAGTTAGGATTTAAGCTTTACATAATAGTTGTCAGATGCCAGCTCAGGATGAATAGTGATAGCAGAGGGACCTTCTGCCGTGGTTTCCTGTGGAATGGCGTGTTCAAGAGAGGGATAAGCTGTTTGAGATGATAGAATTGCTGTGTCTTGTAAACCAGATGTGACAGTTGAAAGACTAGTCTGTCTGACCCGTGACAATAGATGTGCTTCCAGGAACCTGAAAGATGAGTATGAAACCAGATTGATTATTAGAAGTCTGGAAATAGTCAGAATTCTAGATGTCGTGGTTTAACCCCAGGCAGCAGCCAAGAACCACGCAGCCTCTCCCTCACTCCCCCACCAACGGGATGGGGGAGCGAATCACAAGGCTAAAAGCTACAAAAACTCATGGACTGAGATAAAGACAGTTTAAAAGAGAAAGCAAAATCTGCACACACAAGCATAGCAAAACAAGGAATTAATTCACTACTTCCCAAAGACAGGAGGTGTTCAGCCATCTCCAGGAGAGCAGGGCCCATCACGCGTAACGGTTCCTTGGGAAGACAAACGCCATCACTCCAGATGTCCCCCCCTTCCTCCTTCTTCCTCCCACCTTATATACTGAGCATGATGTCATATGGTATGGAATATCCCTTTGGTCAGTTTGGGTCACCTGTCCCAGCTGTGTCTCCTCCCAGTCTCCCATGCACCCCTAACTTCCTTGCCAGTGTGGCAGTGTGGATCGCAGTAAAGGCCTTGACTCTGTGTAATCTCTGCTCAGCAATAACAAAAACATCTCTGCATTATCAACTCTGTGTTCCGCACAAAACCCAAACACAGCCCCTCTGTGAAGAAAGTTAACTCTACTCCAGCTCAAACCAGCACACTATATGAGTAAAAAACAAGGAAACGTGTGCTAAAAAGCAGTGAAATATTAACAAAGAAGCTGGATTAAACCAGTGACCTGTCTTTCACATTGGACAGTTACATGTTTTCCTGGAAAATTGAACATATAGGCCCTACTAAACTGATGGAGTCAATAATTCTCTCTCTTCAATCTGACTTAGTTACTATTATGAAACTGGTTGTTGTAACTCCAGATGCTGGGAAACATTTACTAGAGGAAATATGAGAACCTTCTCATTGGTAGTGAGTGTCTCAGTGAATGAGAAATGTTCCTTCCTGCTTAGCAAGGCTGTGTTCAGAGATGTGAGGGGAGGATGCAGATGTCTGAAGGACGTGATCAGCTTGGGTAACCACTTCTGAAGATCCTCTGTATCGAGTCTGCAGTATTCGCAGGCAATGTGTCAGTGGCAGTAAGCTCATGTCTTTAAGCTTTAAATGTAATTCTAATGGTAAAACAAGTAATTTAGGTGTTTATTTCAACTTAAATATTGGCATTCTTAAGTCTTTGCCACACCAAAGCTAAATGTAAAGCCTTTAGATCTAGGGAACTCTTCCAACTGTATGGAAGATAGTTGGCTGCTGCCAAGAATCCAAAGGCATATACAGGTCAAGTTTGGTTGTTTTTCACCTCAGCAGGATACTATCATGGACACTAAACAGGAATCACTGGTCTGTAGCATTGTTTTCTGTATTTCACTAAGGTATTTATCCCCAGGAGTAGCAGCAGGTGCTGCTTCTGAGCTCTGCAGGGTACATGGCAGAGTGCACCCACCATCCAGAGCACAGCCAGCATCAGTCGGTCCTTGAATGGGAGGCTGAGATTGAGAACTTCAGTTCTCTTCTGCTCTCATTTCTGTGGTCTCCCTCTTCCCTAAAATGTGGATGGGAAGGAGATAAGACATTCTTTCCCTCGTGTCAAAGCCTCAACTACCTCTTGGTTGCCAAAAGCACAAAATTTACACCTACTCCTCCCTGAATGCCAAAAGCCCCATCTGTTCTCTACTCGCCAAAGCCCACAACTTGTTATAAAAGCAATTCTGCACTGCATCATTCTGAAAGTTGAAGTATGGGGTAGGATAAATCAGATTTTGTTTTCTTGTACTGTCCTGCATTCAGGGTTGGAGAATGTTTGCTGTTCTTGCTAAGCCTAAAATGTTATCTAGGATACAGAGTTGTATCTAACAACTGATACAAAATGGCATGGCCAGCTTTTTTGAGAGAAACTTTGTATCATGGGGCTGAAGAGTTAAGAGAATAACAGGTAGTCATGGTCTTATGTCTCAGGCTTATCTTTCTTGGTAATGACAGCCAGTGGATAAAATGACATTTTAGAGTAGATGAGGGGTTGGCAACCTTTCTAGAATGATGTGCCAGACGATTTTCCCTTCCAAAAATAGAAGCAGTGTATGCTGGTAGGAACTCAGCAGGAGTCAGGGGTTGCTGTCTCGCACAAAGGAAGATATTTGTGATGAGGTGGTTGGCAATATTAGTGCTTTGTGTCAGGAGCTCCCAGCTCCAGTTTCAATTGCTGTGGTGGTCTCTGCTGCAGGGTCCAGCCCACGGTCCTGTGCTGACGACGTGTCAGGAGTGGGATCTGTGTGTGCAGGCTGCATGTTTTCTACTCCCCGACATCATATGCTTTGCTTAGAAGAAAATCTAGGTGCGTGGGCAAGGTAGGAGCAGCAGGATGCTCCGTTGGGCCCTCTGGTTTGGATGACAGGGACACCAGGCTGGGTTCGATGGTGTGCGCAGCAGAGCGAAGCAGCTCTGCGTAGGTGTAGCTGAACCACTGAGCTCCTCTGAAGGCTGAGTGTTGTCTTTGCAAATGTAATGCTCAGTGTTTGGGAGGAAGTGGTAGGTCAGCCTGAGGGCTGCTGAATTAAAAGGCTATTAGGTGATGTGGGACAGTTTGAAGATGATTAGTTTATTGTTCAGCTGTAGAGAAATCTAGTGTGTTGGTAGGATTGGGATCTTTCCCTTTCTGATGCATGTATTCCTCAAAAACTGTGTGCAGCACGTGCTAGTGTCAGGGAGAGGATGGATGCAGGCCATGGAATACTTTTTCCTCTGAAGGATCTAAGTTATGAATTAAAGTTGAGCTTGTAACAAAGCACAAATGTGATGCTGTAGCAAGTTTGGAAGTTGTTGAAGGAACTGACTGCAAGTAGAACATTTGAAATTGCAGAATCTCATACAGGCTGGGAATAAGTAATTCTTACCTGAGGTAGTTCTTGCCAACGGAAGTCAATGTACAGCATAAATTACTGGTAAAACATGACATGGGAGAAGTATTTCAGTCTTCTGAAAGTGCCCAGATGAGCAGTAGGAGCAGAATGTTGTATGTCTGTAGAGCAGGTACCATGTCATGGAGGAGTACTGTTACCCAGGGACTGTCACTGCAGAGACATCGTGAGAGGAAGGTGTGTGACTCTGAGAGTGATATCTCTGGAAGGCTGTCTGATGGTTTATAAAGGCAGGTGGCTTCTGTTGTAGAAGGATCATGAGGCTGGAGGTGGGAAGAGATAGTGCCTTGCTCAAGCACATCAGTAACAAAGTGAGTTGAAGCTTTGGGATCTTCTGACAGGTTGTGCGTTTGGACTAGGTTCAAAGGCTTTGAAGTTCAAAGGTGTGTTTGGTGAGTTGGAATGAATTATTAAAGAGGAGCAGAGTGGTCATGGTGGATATCTCTGAAGTGCAGTGAGAGTCCTGCAAGAGGTGCTTGTGGTAAGGGAGCAAGGGCTAGGAATGCAGTCACAATTTAAGGGAAAATCCTCAGTTTTTTGTGCTGGTTTCTTGACTTTGTTTTCTTAAAAATTTTAACACTGATCATAAGGAAGAGAAGGGGATGAAAGGACAAGAATAAAGCTACACATGATATAATAAAACTATGCTGGTGAAGACCTTACTGTCAACTGTTTCAATTACTTTTATATTTGGGGGGATGGTGAGTGTCAGAGCTGCCTAATTTGCAGTAGGGAACATACTTGGTAGCCTTATGAATGTGGCTGAAAACTAAGAAGGTGGAGTTTGCTTGTTTTTGTGTAGCATCTTCGTGGTGCACATCCTTGCTGCCTTCAGTGGGTTCATGTAGGTGATAATGCTGGAACTTGAATTCAGATATTTTTCTTGCATATCAGACTTGCTCATCATCTTTTAAAGGTGCTGGTTGCCCAAGATTAATGGGGATAAACTGAAATAAAGCTTATTTTTAATGGCTTAAAGGTAGCAGAGCACATTTGAGTGCACATATGGAGTCGATCTGTTGAGTAGGAAGGTGTGATCAGAACACAGTCGCTCAACAAGACAGAAATTTTTGTGAGCTCAAGAGAACTGTGACTGAGGGTTGAGTATATTTGGAGATCTGCTGAAATTTTAGTCTGTAAGTGATCTTTCACAGATAACAGAATTACTGCAAAAACTTGATGTGTCTTGTACAACCCCAAGGTTCACATCACGGCCAGTTCTGAGGGGGCACTGCTGCCTTTGGTCATGTAGCTGGAAGGCCATATTAATCTTTGCAGGTCTTGACAGCCTGAACAAGGAAGTTATCAGCAGTATTTGGACTCTGAAACCTACTTGTATAGACTGAATGAGCAGGGAGCTCTGCAGGTTTAGAGGACTAGCATGTGATCTAGCTGTTATAAAAGAATTGCAGGAGTCTCAGTGGAAAGAAAACGGGGGCACTTGATTGCTGTAATTTGGGGATTTCTTAGGAGTCCTGTAGAAGTTCAGTGGAAGAGAAAGAGCTGAGAAGGTGATCCCTACCTTGAGTTCACATTTATTGTTCTTCCTGCCCCACAGGTATTACAGAGGAACACACGGAGTCATTGTTGTCTACGACGTAACAAGCGCAGAATCTTTTGTGAATGTAAAACGGTGGTTGCATGAAATTAATCAGAACTGTGACGATGTCTGCCGAATACTAGGTAAGTCTCTAATCAGAGTTTGGCCATCTTCTTCAGTGGGCTGACCTGCTGAA
>NW_008681791.1:31551-51972 GCF_000695815.1 Acanthisitta chloris | reverse complement strand
TTTCAGTGGGGAATAAGAATGATGACCCAGAGCGAAAAGTGGTAGAAACAGAAGATGCCTATAAATTTGCTGGGCAGATGGAGATCCAATTGTTTGAGACCAGCGCCAAAGAAAATATTAACGTGGAAGAGGTAATAAAATATTCAAAAGAGGATATACAGATATAATGATTTGGGGATAGTGGTGTGGGAAAAAATAAAAATTCTGTTCTTGCCATCGAGGAAGAACGATGAAATGTTTTGTATGAGCTGCAAGTGAGTAGGTGAAATGTCAAAAAGAGACATCCAGCTGTGTTTGGAAGAGTTGGGGAAGCGAAATGAAGGAGCCCATGCTGCATTTTCAGTAGCATTGCAGTGCTCACATACTAGGCATGGCCTCAGGGAAGACTTGTCACTGGGGGGAATGCTCCTAGGAGGCAGGAGTGCCCAGTCTTCACTCCTGGCCTCAGTTGCCAGTCTCACCTGGTTTCATTTACTGGTTTGGAAAAGGGGATAGAGGTGCTATTGATTTAGCTTGGGAGTGGGTTGGGAAGGTATTGGATTTCTGCTTGGCCTCTAGTGGGTTGGGGAAGGTCTCTGAAGCATTACTGAAATCTGGAAAAGTGGAGTTGCTTCAGAAGACCCCACAGAAGCTCTCCCGAGTTCCAGGGTGGTCTGAACGTTCTTGTTTCTCTTGCAGATGTTTAATTGCATTACAGAGTTAGTCCTGCGAGCAAAGAAAGAAAACTTAGCAAAGCAGCAACAGCAGCAACAGAACGATGTGGTGAAGCTAACGAAGAACAGTAAAAGGAAGAAGAGGTGCTGCTAATGCCCTTTCCCTGCTGCAGAGACTCTGCTCTCAGACAGATCAGCCCCTCCAGCTAGACTCGGGCAATTCCACTGGGGCAGGCTTTGGGAGGACTTTCTCAGTTTTGTGCCGTTATTTAAAGATTATTTTTTCTCCATGCTTTCTATCAAGAGGCGCTGGCACCTTACCACTTCAGTGCCAAGAAGGTATCGGATGGAATCTTGCCCCCCTCTCCTCCCCTGCTCATTCCAGTGCGCCTTGTAGACAAGAAGGACGTTGCCTACCAAGTGGACTAATTACCCAAGAGTTTGTATATAATGTATATTGCTTTAACCAGCCTCGCCTCCCTGTTGTCTCTTTGGCTTCAGCCTTCTTAATGTCAACCAATCATGGACTGCAGAATTCATCTTTTTAAAGAAATAGTACAAAGTTCTTAATTGGAGTTGGCCCCGGGCTGGCAGCAACTGCTTCCTGGGGCCTCTGGCTTCATTTCTTTTGGGCTCCAGGCTGGCAACTGGTGCCCCTGGGGCCTCTGGCTTCACCTGGAGTCCCAGGCTTTTACTGGGGCTCGGGCTGTGTTTTTCTAGGTACCAGGATTGCAGGTGTCGCTGCTGGAGCCTGGGGTTTCACTTCACCAGCCCCTGGGCTGGCAGCTGGTGCTGCTGCTGGGGCCTTGAATTTCACTTTGCCATGATCCAGATTTGTGGCTGGATCCTTGGGTTTCACCTCCTTGTGCTGCAGCCCAGCTGTACCTGTGCTCTCCTGTAGTTTCTATCAAGATACTGGAAAACAAACTGACCTGCAGAAGTGGGATTTATTTGGATAAAACTTTTTTTTTTTTTTTTTAAAGCAAAGTGTAACTCCTTTGACCTCTGCTTCTGGTTTTGCCAGGGTCCTATGTGAGGGTCCATTTCTTTTAAGAAGAACAAAAATCATGTGATTCTGCCAAAAAACCTAAACTTCTCCTCGTTGCCCTGTCCACAAATAGGCGATCTGAACTTGAATGTGAATTTTGGTGGCAAAGCTTTTGTTTTTGAGAGAGAAAAGGCATGAAAATAAATCCAGCTGTTCTGGGTTGGTAGCTGAACATGAAAGCTGCTGCAGGATCATTCCCAGGATTCTTCTGTTAGGAAGGAGGACTGCTGTTTAATGCAAAGAAATGGAAAGCTTGCTTGCTTGGGTTATGTGGTGGTGGAGGATCACCCCTGGAAACAAACTGGGCTCGCTGTGTTTTCCTTGTTGGCCTTTCTGGGAAAACAAGGGCTCAGTTCCTCAGCCTCAATAGGTGTAGTTAAAGGTGGAGAGTGTATGTGTGTGTAACTAAAATATCAAATGTCTGGGCTGAAAGGACATGCTCAGTACCTGAATAATTGCCTAAATATTATTAAAATATAATTTCTTTTTAAAATGACTAAAAGGCATGGGAGGGTATGACTTCCTTTAAGGCCTTGAAGGGGGACATACTCAGTGTGTCACTAAATGGCCCTATGAATTGCTGGCCTTAGTTTGCTAGGATGTGATTCACTGATGTCTGTGAGCTGGGAATCGGCCCACTTTTATCCCTTCCTCCCCTTCCCCCAGGAGAGGCTAAATTTTAGTCACTTATTTTGCCTGCATCTTTTTAGAGTTTTCGGGTTGTGCTAAGAGCCCCAGTCATACAATCACATCACAATCAATCACTTTAAAGACTTTTTATGAAGTGCAAACAATGAATGTGTAACACATGGGTTTTTAATCAGTTCAGGTGCTGGGAGGATGTATCCAGCTGCCTTCACCCGTCTCTGTTCTTCACATATCTTGCATTGGTAACCCAAGAGTAGGAGTGAGCTGGGATGATACTGCTGGAGTGAGCTCTGATAACTGTAAGGCTTGAGCAGCTGTGAAGTGGCAGCTTAAGTCCCACCAGTCCATCCTGTCTGCTCTCTGATGTCGAATGTGGTGTGTGCCGGGAGGAGCTGGGCCAGTCCCCGGAGCCTCCGGGGGACATGGAGCTGTCCTGTGATGGTTGCCCCTTGCAGGTGAAAGGGCCCAGCTGTGTTACTTTGGGACTCTGGTGGTAGCGTGTGTGCAGATCTAGGAGGGAGTAACTTCATATAGGCAGAAGTAAAGAAAATGTCTGAATTTACTGGAAATGATGCAATAAAATGAGGAAATGGTGCACCCAAGCCTGGAGTGTTCTCTTAATGGAAAAGCTGGTCCTCTTTGAGTCCAGGTCTTTGTGGCCACAGTTTGAACTTTGCCAATCCAGGTGTTCAGCTTCCTGGCTTAAAGTGGGAATTCCATTTTTTTAAATTTTTTTTTTTTCCCCCCGGAGCTGGCTGTGGAGGAGCAATTGCCTCTGCTCTTGCCACGACTATTCAATTGGAAGGGGTGGGGACTGTGTCTCTAGTGGTGCTGATGTGAAGTTTCCTAAATGTTGAGCAATGGAATGTCTAACTGGTTTGCTAGGATTATTTCTGTAATGAAAGTTTCTAATTATGCTTTTTAAATAATTTTAAAAAACTAAAAATAAAGGTTACAAGCTGCCAAATCTTTTTTGAGGCTCCGTTTCCTCTGCTGTCCAGCACCTGGAGGTGGAGGGTGGCAAGCCAGGGGTGAGCTCTGCTGCTCTATGTAGAGGTTTGTTTATTCCCTGGGAGGGGAATTGGCAATGTTTAGTTGCTTTCAAATGTTTAGTTGCTATTTTAGTTCCAAATGTGAATGAAAGAATAAGCTGGAACTGGTAACTGATTTCTTCCTGAAACTGAGCCGCTCTGATTGTGCTGTAATCTTTTGTCTTTCCCTTCAACAAAAGGTGTTGAGTGAGCTTTGAAAGCTCCTCCAAGGCAGCAGGGGTCAGCCCCTGAGGCGATTAAAGAGCATCTGGAGTCTCTCCTCACTTTCCCAGGAAATTAATGTGTGTTTAATTAATCTGTACAGGAACTCTGCAGCCATCATTGTGCTTGCTGAGCCCTCAGCATTCCTTGCCCTGCTGCCCTCCCTCCGTGCAGGAATGGGCTGCCGAGGGCAGGTCCTCACTCTGGAGAGGTGATGCAAACCTGCTGTGAGAAGGTGACTTTTCTCAGTGCGGTTCTGGTAGGACTAGGTTGAGGGGAATCCTGAGGATGTCTGGGTGGTCTGACCCTGCAGCTGGTGCAAGCTAGAGGTGTGTCACTGTCTGCTTTGTGTCTTAACTCGTTCCAGTTTGAATCTGCTCCATGTAAAGGCCAGTAAGTGGCACAAATGGCTGGAAGGTGAGATGATTTCCAGCTCACCTCTTTTCCTGTGCAGCAGGAGATACAAATGCTTCAAATCGTCCTTACTCCTGGTCTGTTCTCTTCTGAACACACACACGTGCTTTATGTGGCTGAATTTCTTGGGATGATGAAGCACTAAAGGTGCTGTTGGGGGTTAAGTGACAGTGCAAAAAACGATCTTGTTTGGCAGCTAGGCACGATAAGCAGTGAAAGCTGAGACAGTATCATATAAATGATCTGTTTTATTCTGAAGAGAACTATTTACAAAAGAAGTAGAGCATTGTTTTTACTAAAAATATGCCTTTATAGATTTTTATAATATGTATCTTATAAAAACCATACATTTATTTACATTACTGCTACATACAAAAATTACAGCACTGTGGTATATGTACATATCTATAGATACATTCTTTCTGCTTGTCCCTGCTGTGTGCTTTTTCCCTCTCAATCCAAGGGAATCATTGCTGCAGCACCCAGACACTTCCTTTCTTGGCTTTTTGGTTCAAACAATCTTGCTTTTTATAGCCGAGTGGGGAGTAGAGTTTGCCTGATGGAGAGGCATATCTGGAATTTACCATTCTAAGTAGGACAAGTGCATGTGGCACTGCCTGCAGCCTCACTTCCTGCTTCTCTGTGCAAAGTTACTCTGTTGTTGTTAACTGATCTACTGTTCATCTCAATGGCAAGTTGCTGATCTAAGTTTATATTAAGATAAAGTGCTAGTGACTTGCCTTTCATTTACACTTGTTCCTTGTTTACAGTTGCTTCCCTTGCAGAGTTTAGGAAGGGGAGACTGCTCCCTTTTCCTTTAGGCTGGCATAACAAACATTTGCCCAAACAGTCACCTGTTACTTAACTGTGGGAAGGTCCTTTGTAACCTTAATCTCAGCAGGCATCTCTGCTCTGTGCGATATTTGAACAGTGACTGTGCAGCACTCCTGTTTTATTTACCATTATCTCAGAAGCAAGGCTGAGGGTTCCGTGTCTAGAGCTGCTGATCCCACTCCTTAAATCTGCTTTGGGATCCTGAGTACCTGCTGGATTAATGTGCTTCCTCCATCTCATCCCCTGGAGCCAATGTTACCTTTCCACCATGTGTGTCCTAGAAGCATCAGGTACCACAAGTGAAGTGTCTTCTAACCCAGCACTGCAAGGCTGATTCCAGGCTCCTGGCCATGACAGGATGGAGGTGAGTGTTTTAATGACAGCACAAAGTGAAGTAGTCAGGACCTTGTTAAAACACAACATGACAAATGAGCATGAAGGACTGCATGGGTGAGGTTTTTGAAGACAGAACAACAAAACCTAGCTGCTATGTTAAGGCAGTTTCTGTTCCTGTGGAGTAGCAGCTCAGCGTAAGGAGGTCTCCTTTGGTGTGTTGTCCAGTTCATTACACCCAGTTCTCTTGTATTTCTGGGTTTTGTAGTGCAACTAAGTCTTCAGGGTTAAGGGGCTAGTTTGAAGAAACAATACCCAACTGGCACCTTAGAACATGCTGACTTTCCTCTTGCAATCTCTTCCATCACTTGTTAAATAAATAAAATTGCAATAGGATTAAGGATTCTCCTTATATGAAGAGATGTGCTGTGCCTACCCCTGCAACTGAATGAGTCATTTTCCTCAGCAAACATGTAGCAGAAGGCACCTTTCTTCATCTCATTACTGCATCTTCATGGGATAACTTAAGGCCTTTGCCTTAGAATTGCATCCATCCATCCATCCTCACAGGGGTAGAGTCCCACACAGCTGCTGGGTATGTGGCTTGAAGAGAGCTGGTGGGGTCTGGGAAATGACAACTGACAGCAGAAAAAACATCGGTGAGGACTGAGATGTTCACGTGGCTCTCACGCCGTAAGCACAGCATCGTGTTCAGTGTTCACAGGTCTCGCTGGCGTCCACGAGCCCACGCCTCATTTTGCAGGTATCAGAGTTAATGCATATGGGTGTCACCGAGTCCTGCCAGCAGGAAATGCTGAGCATGTGCCTCATGTCTCTGCCCTATCCAGAGTCACAATACAGGTAAGACGGGAGGATGAGGACTTGCCATCCTGAGAGTGCTTGGCACTGCTCTGTGTCCCTCTCCCTTACTTGCACAAGTGGATACAAGCAGACTCAACAGCTGAGCACTGCTTGAAAAGGAGAGGCCAAGGTTCAGTTTCCTTCCCTTATGAGACTAGATTGCTTTCCCCATAAGCATCAAGCTGTATTGCTGGGGCTTTGCCCAAGTATTTCCTGGAGCAGGGCACTGCAATCCGGGTTCCATTGCTTTCAAGTAAAGGGGTTTTACCACTCAGCTCTTTACCATCGTTTCCAATCCCAGAGTACTCTGCTCCTTACAAAATGGAGCTGCCTTAGTGCAAGATGATTTCATACCAGTGCAGTTGTTTCATGCTAACAAGGAAATATAGGAATGCTCAGATCTTTGTAGGCAGAAAGGATATTTGTACTGAGGTATTATGGATGTTCTATCCCATAGATAAGTTGAATAATAAAACCCAAGCCACCAGCCTCTTACCTGCTTCTTAGAAGGTGTTTGATACCTAATTCTAGCAGAAAGCTTGTTCCTGCAAATAGTGAGCAGAGATAGCAGCTCCCTGTAGGATGGTGTTTTAGCACCTAAGTTGCTGAGCAGGGCAGAGCTGAAGGTGTACCTAGCTCCATCTCCTGTGGGACACTGTAGGTGGTGGCCTCTTTAAAGCAACGGGGAAACAAATTGGGGCCCGTGGGTATCATGAGCTGGGAAACGTGTGAAAATTGCATGACAGCAGCAGGACAACTCTGAACTGAGCCTGGCATTCCTTGCAGGCTTGTGATGGTAGACTGTTAAAGAGAAGAGCCATGAGGTGCCCACCTAGTGTGGAGGGAAGGTCCCTACTTCAGTATTGCAGGATTCCAGCACTGCTATGTGCATACACCAAAACAGCCACGTTCCTTCTTGTTGATCAAGTGATGCAAAGCAGGCTCTGATCATCTTTGATCAAAAGGAGGCTTGGCTACCTGCTTGCCAAAGGGCTGTGTAGTAAATGACCCGCAGGCAGGGGCAGATACTCCTTGTTTCTGTCAGGCCATAGCCAATGTGACAGCATAGGGCAGAGCAAGCTGCAGGCTCTCCAGAGCTGTGTGGACACCCTGATGGCCTTTGGCTTCAGTGAAGGTTGATGCCAGTGTGCTTTCTAGGATCAAGTTTGCCAGCCCAGCATCAAAGACCAACTGACATCATTATGCGTAGGCTCTCAGTGAATTATTAGTTAGGCTTTTGGCAGCCTATCCAGTTAAAATGACAGGTTTCTTACTCTGTCTGGGAGGTGTGCATGGCTTTGGGGAGAGGTGTGTGGCTTGCTGAAGCTCCTCAACTACCTTTGGCCATTGGAGGGACAGCAGGTGCCCCAGGACTGAACATCCACAACTTTTATCCAGTCTGTAATTTGTTGTAGATGGTCAGTCTCTTGGGGAGAAATCTTCAACTCTCTATAGGTACAGACTGCAACTCTTACCTCTGTAACAGGAGGGAGCTAGAGAAGACAGTGACACCAGCAATCTGACCACTGCCCTGAGCTGCGAGGAGCCTGGATTCCCAGCTATGCAGAGCTGCAGGGGAGATGAGTCCTCACTGCAGATCCTGCCTGGGCACCAACTTCCACCATGGAGAAAGCTACATTTGTCAAAACATGGCAATGCTGGAGCCAGAGCGACTCCAGCCTCAGTGGGATGGATGAAAGATGTCACAGCTGCCAGGACTGGAAGGTAGTGTAAATGACTCCCCTCTCTTCTCTTGCATTCAGCCCTCTTCTTCCCCCTGTGCTTGCTGTGATGGCAGTTCTCAATCCCCTGTGCTGCTCTGTCTTAGGGCTGCTTATTTCCTTCTCCAGCATGAGAATGCTTTTAAGACAATCAGAGTATTCTTCACAGCAGAAACTGGACTGTGCCAAAGCGCCTAAAATATACCCTGAAGTTTATCGCTTCACTTATAGAATAAGAAAAGTTTCTTTCTATTAGTATCACATTGTCAATTTGCAAATCTCCAATTCATGTAAACATTTGGTTCAGACCAGGTGCGGTGTAAATAGTGCAGAGTCTCAAGGGTTAACTCCTTTGCCCCCTTCTTTTTTACTCAGTGGATCAGACTTGGGTCCATCAGCAAGCTGGGCAGCTGCCCCACTTCCCATCTTGAAGCAGGAATTGTTGGAGAGTTTTCTCTTTTTCAAATCAATTTTTCTTGAAAAAGGAAAAGAGACGGTTTCCTTCTGCCCCGACGGGCTCGTCCCCCTGCTGCTCCGGCCTGAACGCAGGGGAGGGCCTGGCACTCCGCTTGGCGCCGGAGCCACTGGAGAAGGAATAAGCAAGCTGGCTCCATTCCTTCGGGTGTTTGTCCATCAGCTGCTGGTCAATGACCCTGTGCATGTCATCCTGCAGCAGAGGGAGAGGAGAGGGGTTAGTGGCAGCTGATGCTCCACAGGAGCTCGCACCGGGACACGGCTGAAATGGGGATGAAACGTGCGGTGATGAGATGGAGCAGGGATGACAAGAGTGGGGACAGGTCTGGCTCCCCACCTGGCAGCAGGCTCAGCCATGCTTGCTGCTGTGAGGCTTTTCAGGGAGCAGGGAAGATAAATCACACAATTCTGAGGGATAAATTGCTCAGGTGGTTTTGCACTGCACCTGCTTGGGAATCTGTGACACTCCTAAACTCTGTTTCTCTGCTGTCTGCAGCTTGCAGATGCCCCCTTGGGGGGAGAAATAAATAAAAAGAACAAATGCAGCTGAAAGCAAATGCCAGACGCAGTAAGGACGTCTGTGCTGAGCAGGTCTGTGGTCTCCAAGTGGAGCAGGCAGGTAGGCATGGCAGAGCTGCCTGCACAGTCACAGTTAGTGGGGCTTCTTCGGGGAAGGTGCCAAGAACCTGAGGCAGGTATAGGCCCACCAGACCCCACGGGGGCTTTGCACCAGACTTACCAAAGAGAACTGAGGTCATCCCTTAGACCCACTCCTGCCCCCAGAGCCAGCAGAGCAATGAAAGCTCTCTGACAGCTTAGCATGAACTGTGGTTTTTTAGATGTACCAGAAACGCTCTGTCCATGTTTGCAGCACAGTGAAATTGCTCTACACAAAATAATTACTCGGCTCTGTTGCCACTAATGATGTGATAACCTGTTCCTTGAAAACCTGGCTATCAGTTCGACAGATTTTAAACCTTCAGATCCATTGCTTCTCCTATACTGCATATTTAAGCTGTAGCTTAGTGAAAATGTGTGTACACAAACTAGCCTCGCAGGAGAAATCCACTGCTCTCCAGTGGTTTGTTCACTGATTAGGACTGAGGACACTATGTGGTGAGAACAAGGATACTCTGGATGGGCTCTAGTGGTGGAAGTGTTGTTCATTCAGCACGTTGTGCAGGGCAACCTGTCAGGGCAGCACTGAGATGGAAGGGAAGCTGCTGCCATTTCCCAACAGGTGCCTCAGATGCTCTGTATGTGGAATAAAATCAGCCCCTGGGACTGGAAACTTGAACAATGGCTAATCTCATGTTGCAGCATTTTCTGCAGGGAAAAGGATCCATAGCCATGACCTGAACCTGTATTGGGACTTTCCCTGGGGGAGAAGGAGGGTGCAGAGCTACACAGACTGGGGAAGCTTTGGGTCTTTTTAGAGCAGGGCTGGAGAGAGGAAAGGCAGAGGGACAGTTGAAGAGGTTAAGGTAAACATCAGTATTAAGGTAAAACAGGTTTCTAGAGGTGAAGCTGCCATGTGAAAATGTATGGCACTTGGATTTGAAGGCACCTCTTCTACAAAATTAAATAGGTACCCAGGCTCCTGCATGGCAGATCTGCGTCCTTGGTTAACCACATCACAAGCGATGACTACGATTTTTTCATATATATATATATTTATCTATATAAGTATAAAATAGTGTATATATATATGTATAAAAATACAGTATGCACTATTGAGAGTGCACTGTTTGGGTCCCTGTCTGTTGGATGTGGGACTCAGAGAGTACAGTCCTTGGCTGTGGAGTTTCAGGGTAGCATCAAGGCTGAGGTAGAGTGCCCACGGACATGGAGGGAGGACAAACACCAGTGGTATGAGACCCAAGGGGTAAAGTGGTCCCATAAAGGTGAATAACACGGTACTGGTGTGTTCTGGGCAGAAGTTTCTGCTCTTTGCAGAAGGGATGAGGCTGAAGGAGATGCAAATGGTGTGTATCCTCTTTAAGAGCTGGAGCTGGACTCCCTTGCACAAGATAAGAGCTGGAGCTGTCCAAGGCAACCTCAGAGGGTGGTGGCTATGGCCACACAGGCTGCAGCTCTCCACTGGCACTGAAACATTTCTAACCTAACAGTGCCCCTGTCACTTTGGCACTGAAGCCACATTTCAGAGAAGCTGCTCTCTTCACTCCCAAGTCTGCTCCCTATTCCTTCCCTATGCCCAGTAATGCCCCTCCTGCCCCCAGTCAGATATGATGGGACCAGAGGGGTCTGATTTGCCATGGAAGTGAGGTGCACACCCATTCTGGTGCAACTGCTGTGCTAGGTTTGGAGGGCAGGATTTTGCTTGTGGTGCATTTTATAGCCTGTATGGTTATGTGCTTACAGAACATTGTAATCATGTAAAGATTACAAGATTCTTGTAAAGAAGGTCCTTGGTAAAATGCAGTCTAGAAGTGTGCAAGAGCAAAACGTTATCAGATTAAAGTCTGCACTTACACCCAGCTAAAGCAGAGACTCTTCCCCTATTCTATCAGAAATATCCACCTTTGCAAAATAGTCCCCAAAAATACATAAATCACCTGACTTGTTTTGTCCCTCTGTGGTTGAGCTGCTGTTCTGGGGACATTAGCTGCTTGGAAATTATTTTGCTGCTGTGTAAATAACACTACAGGTCAGTATGTTGGAGACAGTGAGCCTGAGCCTCATCTCAGAAAGCTGATGAGAGCAGGTCTGGGGCTGCTGTATTGCTGCATTTGGACCTGTTGTTAAACCCTAGGTTGGGTGTAACTGAGTGTACTAAGTAGGTCTCACTTTATACCACCCATCCAAACTGAAGCTGAACTTGGATACAGACAGCTTCTATGCAGAGCACTGAATGCTGCTTACTATATAATGAGGCTGAGAAGTAAAATCCCAGTCTGTTATTTCAAGAAGTTTTCCAGGTGGCAGAAATGCCCACTACACAGAGTATTAATGATATGTACACCTCACCCTGACTTTCCCTGTGGTGAGCTGCTAAAGCCTCACCATGGGGTGCAGGATGCTCTCCCTCCTGCCCTGGCCTGGTGCTGGGATGGGGGTTGTGTGTGCAGAATACTGGTGGGTGATGAAGACCCCCCACTGGCCCCTCTTGCCACATGATGGTGAGGGCAGAGAAGGATGTGGGTGATGGTGGCAGCAGATGGAGCAGGCAAGGGGATGGCAGGTGCTTGGCGAGGGGGTGGGGAGCTCACCTCAAAGGCAGGAGGGGTGTACGACTAAAGCTGTTGGTACAGGAACTGAGAAAGGCCACTAGATCAGAAACCAAAGGAGCCAGATAGTAAAAAGCCCTGAGGAAGCAAACTGTAAGCAGGAGAAAGAAAAGAAAAGAAAAAAAAAAAAAAGAGAAACGAAAACACAGTGGAGTTGAAACAGGAGCGAGGTTGTACGGGAAAGGTTTCTACCGGTCAGGCTGGTTGTTAGTAGAGTTGGGGTCTTGCATGGTCTGCAACAAATCACTATGACTGTTCCAGACCTTTTCTCTTGATTCTGCATGTTTTCTGTGAAAGTAGCCCTCCCTTGGTGCTGGTTCTGGGAGGAGACAGATTTTTGTCTGCTCTCAAGGGCTCTCTGCCTTGACAAGGGTTCTCCCCACTGACCCCAAGCAGAGCATCTCCAGGGCAGTCACTGAACTGCACTGGGTTTGGATGTTTTACCTTGGTGGAGAGATGGGATTTTAGTTTATCCTTCTTGCTGGATCTTCTGAGTTCCAGTACAGCTGCACTGTTTTCATCAAAACAATTAGCACAACCTCTCTGCCTCCCACTTTTCTGCTCTGTTATGGAAATGCACAGACATGCTGTGCCCACACATCCTGTACCTGCCCAGGGACACCTTCTGCATGGACACCTTCCCTCCCAGGGCACAGCAAGTTACTCTGCAAAGTGTATGTTACCCATGCCACATGCATCTGAGAGATATGCTTTGTTTCTCTGTTGTAAATGGATATTCCTGTATAATTAACAGCTCACAACTGAAAGGCTTGGAGCAGGGAGGGCTGTGTTTCACCCCCCTGAGCCCCACTGCATCGCTGGCTCCTGCAGAGCCAAACCCAAACACACCTATCTATGGATGCTCAGGCTGAGAATGCAGCAAACCCACAGGGAGGGGGGACAGTCCCCCAAAGGTGCCTCCTGTGTCATGTGCCCCCTCACCCTGTCCTGTGGAGACTGGGGCTGCTCACCTGCCAGGCCTCCAGCTGCTGCGAGAGGTTCACCTTCTGCTGGATGGCATCCAGCAGTTGGCTGTTGAGGGACATCATGTCAATCTTGCACTTGGTCAGCTCCACCTCCACTGCGTTCTTCCTGGGGGGACAAGACAAATTGAGGCATGTGACTTTTCTTTTTTTTTTTTCTTAATAGGAAGAGTTAAACATATCCTCGAGGAGAAGTCAACGATTTCTTTCATTGGCAGGTCCCTTCATCCTAAGCTGTTCATCTCCATTGTATTCTGGACAATCTATTCACCTGAAGAGTGGGAGAGAACTGTTGACATCATTACTATAAAATCAGCAGATTTCTGGTGGGCATGCTACAAAGAACACAAAAAGAAAGTCAGACATACTGCTGGGTAAGATAATAGTGTGCCTGGATAACATGCAGGATCTGCCATTAAAATGGAGATCTAAAACGAGGTAGAATCTATATATAAATTTTTTTTTGCCTTTTCTTCTCTTTACTAATGCATAGAAAACAAATGGTATGTGCTAAAAAATGGAATAATCTGTGTCTGATCATTTGTCAGTAAGCTGCAGTACAAAACAAACACCTTTAAAGAGTACAACTCTGCTTTCACCTGGGACTTGGACTGAAGGAAGGAAGAAATGAAGAAAGAAAGTTTGTCACAGCATAAGCCTTTTAAGAACAACAAATTTAAAATTGCTTGGATTCAATGTCATGCTCTAAGGAAACCTCCCAGTTTCAATGGGACCATGCCAGCCCTTGGGAACACCACTGATGCATTTCTTTCCAGGCATTTTGTTGCCATTGAGCATGTGTGATGCCATTGACAAGGTTGCCCAAAGAACCCTGAGTGCTCAGTGGCTGAGATGCTCCAGCTGTTACTGGCAGTGGAAAGGAACTGTCCTTTAAGACACTGGCACAGGTTGCCCAGGGATGTGGTGGCTGCCCTGACCCTGGTGGTGTTCAAGGCCAGGCTGGATGAGGCCTTGTGCAACCTGATCTAGTGAGGAGGTGTCCCTGCTCATGGCAGGGGGTTGGGACTAGATGATCTGTAAGGTTCATTCGAACCCTTAAATTCTATGGTTCTCTGATGATTTCCTAAGCTGTCCAAGCTGTGAAATGCTGCTCACCATGCTGGGAGCACACAGGTGAGCACAAAGCTTAAGTTTTCAATTAAGTGCTGTGTGATGGGAAACCATAACATGACTTGCTGGGAACCATCTTTCCTTGCAAACATTTTCAAGAGAAATAATTGCATCTTATTAACTGTAGCTAATTCCTCATCTCCTAATAGCTCCCTTGTGCTCCCCTGCAGAAGAGTAACTTGGGAATTTGTGTTTATATTCCAGGTACTGGTTGCTTTACGCTTCCTATTACAGGATCCTATTTTCCTATTGCTTCCCATGTTGCCAAACTCCAGCTTCAAGCAAAAATTTTCCACGCCAGATGTCTGCCTCGGGCAGTGATTTTATTTCTGTTCAGAGTTAGGGATTTTTTTGGGGGGAGGGATTCAACAAAATCGACTTAACCCCTGAGGTGCGAGGTGGGAAGCACATCACGAGCCTCCCAGGTGGCTCACTGCCTGGGAACAGCCCACTCGGTCTGGGAGGGATGCTTTCATTTCCAGCAACAAGACGCTCTTGTTTGCTTTCACTTGCTGCCACTTTGTGCTCATTAATCACCCGCCACTCACCCGTGCACACTCCCCGTTCCCTGTGCTGCGGGACACTCAGCCGTAAATACTGGTGCTTTGTCCCTGCAGGGTCATTAACGGCCTGGAGAAGCTGTACCCTTTCCCTCCCGGCTGTGGTTTGGGCACCTTAAACAGCCTTTTGTTGCAAAGCTTCCCGTTGCTGCTTGGATATTACCGGGGATTGATCGCGCCGCAGCGTGTTGCCATAGCCACAGCAGAACCAGCAACCCACACGCACTGGAAATGTCAGGACCACCTCTCCGCGCCCGGCAGACAGCTGGGATGCTCCTGATCTTTGCCAACAGATGGAGGTGTTACAGAGGACAGCAATGGGAATTTGGTAGCCAGCTACCCAGGCAAGAGCAGCATGGATGATTTGGGAACGAAGGGATTGTGCAGGCTGAGTTAGCTCCTGCATCCTCAGAGGTGCAACACTCTTATGCTCCTCCTTTTGCCGAGGGCTTCAGTATTAGGCGTTTCCCTAAGAAAATGGACTGGTGGTGTCCTGGCCCATCTGCCTGTTGAAGAGATTATCAGGTGTATCCTATATAGCTAGAGCATGGAGGGTTGAATGTTTCTGCCCTTCTCAGGGCAGAGTGTTCAGGGCATTTTGGCAAGCCCAAGGACAGAGCTGGGGTAGGGAAATATGGGATACAGGGCAGCAGAACTGCACAGGTCTGCAAGGAGGATGGGGCCAAACCAGTGGGAGACTCCTGAGAGGAGAAAGAGAATTACAAGACTGGAGATGCAAGAAAGACCCTGGAATAGGAAAGGAGAGTGAATGACCAGTGAAATGGTTTAGGGAATAAGCCCAAGTAGGGCTGTAACAGGTATGGGTAGAAAAGTAGATTTGTGTGTCCAGACAGCAAAAGAAGTAAGACAAATAGGGTAAATAATGCTTCCATTTGGTTCCCTGAAGTCCTCTCCTCCTTGCTGTGATTCAGGCCAGCAGTAGGGATGGGAAAAATATGGTACACAGCATCCTCCTAAATGCCCCCAATCATGCCATGGGGCAGCTCTAGAAATTGACATCTCCTGCCCTGCTCCCAACTTCCTGGCAGCATTTTCCAATGCCAGCAAAGTGAAGACTCCCTCCATCACTTCGTAAAAGCTATTGAAATTTGCAGAGGGTAGGAGAAACCCACCCCAGAGGACTCTCCTGCCAAGGCACTCTCTAGCTGCTAACCCAGCCCTGGCTTTGGCTATTTGTGCCACTTACTTGGCAATGGCCTCATCCCGGTCCCTGATGGCCTGCAGGAGCTGTTCACTTGTCTCCTTGTCTTCAGCAGCCCCTCGCAGCCGGTCCCGTTCCTCCTTTAGTGTCGTCATTTCCACACTCAGCAGCGTGACCTGTGGGCAGAGAGAGGGTGTGAAACCCAGGGCTGCTCAGACAAATTCACCATGAATGTGTGTGGGGGGAAAAAGCCACATGGGCCAACCTGAAGGCTGAGCTCCCCTGCTTGTAGCAGGAGCTGCGTCTGCTGTTAGTGCTGGTACCAACATGAAATTGATGCTGGTACCCCATGAAATGTGCTGGTCTGAGCAAGATGGGTCACCTGTAACATGCAGCAACAGCACTGAAAGCTGTGTAGGCCAGGACCACACTGTGACTTTGCTGTCACTATGGTATTAGCACTAAAATATTGTCCCTCTACAAGCAGTTTGTCTTGTGCACATATCCTCTGAGTCTGTTGCAATTCTGATCTTTCCAGGGTTAAATTATTGCTAACATAATTTAGCAGCAAATAAGATTTTTTGAAGGGGCCATTACATCTCCTGAAGTAGTATGAAGCTGCAGACAATGGATGTGAAAATTCCCTTTCACGCCACGGAAGGTGTTACTGGCACATCTTACAATTTTAATTAGACTTTAAAATATGTGTGGAGTCTTAAATAGTCTGAAAAATGATCTATCGCTTTGGTCCTGTGCAGAGTGAGTTAATAGGGTGTGAAATAATGCAAGGATTGCATTAGCACAGCTTTGCAATATTTCATACACGTTTAATTTCTTTGTCTAGGGCACACACATGCTCTGTTACACTACTCCACCACCTGGAAACCCTTCCAGTGTTTGACCCACCTCCTGTCTCTAAATGCAGCTCAGTAGTGCTTGAATCTTCAAAGAAATCTTTAAATAGAGGGCAGACAGTCAAAAAGGGCTCATCACATCCATGGCGTGGGAGGATCTGCCGTTAGCACGGCACGGCTGGGCTGGGGGGAGGAGGGTGCAAACACACCCTGTCTGTGTGCAGAGACGCCCTGGTGTGTGCCAGGGCTGCCAGGGAATTGGGGAGCCTTGCCCAAGCTGTGCCCTCCCACAGCCCCACACAGGGTGCACCTCACAGCAGTGATGGACAAGCAGTGGTGGGGAGATGTGAAGGGTGCTAAGCACTTCTGCAGAAATCCCATGGGACAGTGGATCAAGGGGCTCAAAAAGTGGTGTTGGGGGATTTAAATGGTTTTGTCTGTAATTCAGATAAGAATGGGGTGCCACAGAGGGAGGAAATTGCTTTCCAGTGTAGACAAGTGGGTGTACCTCCTGTCTCCACCTGCTCATCTTGCTCTCAGGCAAGAGCAATGAATGTGTATGGTACTAGGAGGTCCCAAAAGCCTTTTAGGAGAAGTTCCCCTTTGGTTTTATCAATACCAATGACAGTTCAGAGGGATGTAGAGGCAGCAAAGCACTGCTCCCCTGGGTGGACCAGATTTCCATGTGCATTGATTTTCCTTAGCACACTTCAATGAGAGGTGAGAATAATTATTAACCTGGAGCAAGTGTGAGGCTGGGTTACAGGCAAGAGCTGCAGGAGATATGCACCTGCTGTGAGAGGCTGGAGTGTTACACTGACAGCAATGTCTGCTGCATTTGCCCCATCTTTCTTCATGTAACACAGAGGTGTGAGAACAAAGCAGAACTGCAGTCTTCCCTTTGCTAACTAAATATTCAGAGCTCTTGTAGTCAGGAACCCCTAAAAGCAGAGAGAGCTCCAGACTTATGATGCAGGGTGGGTCTTCCGGTCCTTCCTGGCTGGGGAGTTCGGGGAAATTAGTCAAAGCAAAGAACAACTAAGTGCTGCTCCCTCCTGGTGTCCTGTCAAGGCCTCATGTGTGAGGAGGTGCTGCATCCAGACAAGCAGGCTGCACAAACAGCTGCACTAAAGGCTGCCCCTGCTGCAAGCTCCAGATCTCCTCCAGCATTTGAAGTCTTGTCCCATAGAGGCAGGATTGTAGAGCATCTCCTTGGGTGCCTGTCCCCATTTGCTGCTCTTGGCACTGGACCTCAGACCCAGACAATGCTACATTCAGTGCAGATGCAGTGGGATTCTGTGCTTTGGGTGTGAAGTTGGTTTCAGGGCTGGATCATTTATTGCTGCTGAGATTGACTTAGCTTTAGCCAGTCCCTGTTGACCTTGGGGTGCTACCTGGTGCCAGATTAGCCAAGATTATGGTTCTCTGGATATGCATTTCTGAGGGTTTTGTAATACTGATGGGGAAGGGGTCAAACCTTGCTCCCTTCACAGCAGACCAGTACTGTGACATCCATCCAATGGGTGCAAACACCCTTTACAAGGGCTTAGTACAAGCAATTGGGGTCAGACTGGATATCTACGGGTTTCCAGTACCCCAATACCAAGCAGCCTTGTACTTTGGGGTCTTCTGCTGAGAAGAACTTAAGCAACACAAATTGGCTGAAAAGCAGACTGAGTGAAAGACTTAAAGGAAGTTTGGCTGCTTGAGATGATATCTGGGATGGGCCTCAGACAACTTGGCAAAAACTCACATCCTAAAAGCTTAAACCCTCTGAACTGGGTTTAACTAAGTCTCCCTCATCCAACTGTAACTGATTTTGGCCTAAATCCTCCTGGGTTATTTATCATGTTGATCTCTTTGATGGAAGGCATATCTTGGAGGATGAACACTGGTGTTACAAGACCACATGTAAAGTGTGGGAGTTGCTAACCTGGCTGTGCAGTCGCTGCAGCTCCTCCAAACTCTGCCTCAGTTTCCCCCGTTCTCCCTCCATTAACTCCCTCAGGGCTCGCGAATCCTCACTTGTTCTCCTGATCTGTTCCTCTAAGGTGTCGTCGTCGCTTCGCCGAGAGCTCTGAGAGCGGGAGAGAAATCTCTTGCTCAGACTTCACTTTAAAATAGGCAATTGCATTAATTTGATACTGGTGTGGGATGGAGGTACTAAACAAGGAAGAAGAAAGTGAATGTGACTTTGGTAGAGTTTCACTTTTGTTCCCATATACCTCCACAGTGGAAATGTTCTTAGCCAAGGGTAGTGCTTCTACACATGAAACAAAGAGCATACAGACATGTAGTCACTTTAGCACAAACCAAATTTACAGAGACCTACTGACCATTTGATAACATATGGCTACAGTCTCTGTGTTTGTGGACCCGTTGTAGGACTCTATTTTTTATTTAACAAATACAACTTCAGCTCTGCACTCAGCCTTCTTAGCAGCTGTCACAGGTACTTAAATGAGGAGGGTGAGTACTCCCATGCAGGTCTGCAGCTGCAGGGTCTGCACTGTGTTCCTCATCATGGCATCTCAAGTAAGCCATACTGGCAATGCAACCAGGTTGTGGTGGATGGGAACAGGCCTCATTTGAGCCACTACAAAAAGTAAGGTGTTTGCTTGTAATTCTGCACTCCTGTGGATGCTGAGTGGTCCCTCCATGCCATCCCCTCCTGCCTAGCAGCCTGGGAACCATATCCCATAGACATCATCTTGTGCCAGCAAACCGCTCCACCTGTCATGGATTTGAGTCTGACAGCTCTTGCCAATACATTTGTACCCAGTGATAATTTGCAGGGGTAGAACATACCCACCTAAGAGTTATGATGTTTTTGTGATACTTTTGCTAATAAAGCAAGGTTAGGAAAATCCTAAGAGAAATAACTGAACTGTAATGTATAAGGCAATCTGCAATATTTCCACTTTGAAACTCTAACTTACTGCAAATCCCAAAGTAAGCCTACTTTTATTAATTTTCCAGAATGACTCCCAGACCAACGACGGCTGCATGAGCACGAGCAATGACTTATTGCATGAGCTTGAAACTTTTGGTGGTCTGATCACTGTAGGCTGAAACCCCACGTGCTTGGCTCTTGGCTGACCATTTGAAACACATGGAGAGCAGGCACTGGTCTGTGACAGCCCATCTCTGTGAGCCACAGAGGTTGTCTTGGAGACTGGGGTCTTCAAGATCCAGCAGAACCTGCAGCAAGCTCCGTCACCTGGGCAAGGGGACGTGCACAAGCCAAGGCCTCTCTGTGCCACCAACTTACCGTGGAGTCTGCCCCATCCAGCACATTTTGTATCAGTCTTTTCAGCTCACTGAGAGCTGCCCGTAGGCTCCCGGCTGGGACGTCTTTGGCTGATGAGGTTTCTGAAGACTCATCCATGGAGGAGTCTGTAGAGACTGCTGAGTCTGCACTGTCGTTTCCTCTGAGATGGGAGCAGAGATATCGCACTTGGCAATAAGCTTCCCAGAGCTGCAGCCTCAGCTGGAACGAGAGAGCCTGATATTAACCTGGGACATCAAGGCCATGGACATACTCCTGTGATGAAGCACATGACTGACAACTCTTACAAATATTTGTCTAGCTTGCTATGTCAATTTTGAAATGGATGCAAAGGTTTACTTTCATATGTTGATACCAGTGCTGAGGCTCCAACCCCAACTTTCTGGCCCTTGGTTCAGCTCCAAATCCAGATCAAATGCATTGAACTTCCTTTTCCCCTGGGGCTGGTCACAGAGGTCCATGGGCTTTCCCAGGAGCTGGAGGGCAAATACCTGTTCTCGTTCTTGTTCCAGCTCCTCTGCCTCCATGCTCTGCTCTATCTCAGACAGCAGGGACGTGCTGGTTGTGTTGAGGTTTTGGAGACTTCTCTCCTCACTGAGCTCTTCTACCTTCCCCTGCAGCTGCCGGTAGGACAGTCGCACCTCCTGGAGCTCCAGCTGGCTTTGGTGCAGCTTGTGAAGAAAATCAAGGAATTGGAGAAAAAATATTAGTGGAGGTGATATGGACTGGATGAATCTCTTGGTTTGTGGAGGAGCTGAGAAGGGGGGAATGAGTGACACAAAAGAGGGTTTCCAGCCAGGAGGAAAGTACTCTTGGCTGGTATTGCTATTTATTGGAGCTTAATAATCTCCAAATGTCATTAGACACTGTTTAGACTACAGAATATCCTGAAAGACAAAAATAGCAGCTTATCAGCACTAAAATGAGGAACACTGCGAAGAAGTCGGGACTCAGG
>NW_008681791.1:22590-31529 GCF_000695815.1 Acanthisitta chloris | reverse complement strand
GGAATTGAATTAAAAAAGAGAAGTAATATAGACATGTTTTTAAAATATCTATGCACATATCTATTAAAAAAAGGAAAAAGTATTCAGGGCTGTTTTACAGAGCTGTGGATCCAGTGGCTGGCAACCTACAGAAGCAAAGTAGAAAAATCTTGCTCTCTCCTAAAGTGTCGGAAGCTCCAGAGGTACCAGCTTGGTCTCCAGGAATGAGGTTTGGTGACAAACACCAGGGGGCTTGTTGGGAAACCATCTGAGCAGCAACTTCTACGAGGCCACTTACTGTCCTCTGGGACAGTGGGGTCTAAAGAAGTCCCTTCTGAAGCCAGTTCTACTATTACGAAATTGAATAAAATGAACTGCAACCAGAGCTCTCTGCTTGTTTTTGCATTTATCTCATTTCCCCAGCACCCTGTCCCACTCCCTTGCTCAGATCTCCCTCCTAAGCACTCTTTGCTGTCAAGATGCCCCACTGAAGCTCTTGTTATCTGTCCCCTGAGGGAACACCCAGGACCTTGCTTGCTGTTATTTCTACATGAGCTATTTTATTGTTGCAGTTGTTTTGACTCCCAGTTCCTGGTTATCTTCCTAGCCACTTCTACGTTGGGAATTTGGGGAATTCTTTTACTGCATTCCCCCCGCCCTTCCCTGTCTCACTGCTGCCTTCTCACCTGAAGGTCCTTGTCATGGCTTTGTCTTTCCAGGATGAGGACTCGGTCCTGCAGCTCCTCCACGGTTCCCTGGAGCAGGTCATTCTCTTCCATCATGGCACTAAGGCGATGCTCCAGCTCCCGCTTTCTGTCTGTCAGCATTTTGATCTGCACAAGTAAGAGAGGCAGCATTGCACCCCACACTTTCCAGGGAGCAGAAAGGGCAGAAATTGCTTTCCAAAGAGAGAAACGAAACAGCAAAAAGCAGAAGTACGCACATATGTATTCTGTAACTTAAGAGAAAAACTGTATTTCTGTGTGTGGCTTAAAGCTTATGAAGGCTCTGAAAGGAAATTCCTCCTTCCCCAGGCTGAAAGGACATCTCCAAAGAGGCTGGGTGTGCACTGGCAGGTGTCAGGAGCAGGCAGAAATGCCCGAAGGGACTAAGTGGAGACCAGCCCTGCCCACTCCTTGTACCTTAACATTTACAACACTGGGCAAAACGAGTTACTTTTTCTGGCTGGCCCCTGACTGAACATAGTGGCATTTTCTCCTGTATGGACGCTGGACATCACAGGGTGAGCCTGCAGGATCCAGGGTGAGCCTGTGGGATCCTGCTCCCCACAGGGCTGTGCCACAACACTGCCCATATGCTTTTCTTAATTGCTGTGTGTTCATCAGGTCCTCATCAGGGATTTTTCTTTTTACTTGTGAAGACTCCTTTCTGTGCCATGCTTATTTTTAGCCTCCCAGCGATCAGTTGCCTTTAAAATTGGTTCATTTCTTTTAATTGTCAAGGGCAGCAATTTCAGGCGGAGGGACAGTGTGCCAAACAAAACCTCCGTGATTCAGTTAGCTGGGAACAGTGCACAGGATGAATCAGCAGTAGCCAAGGTCACTTCTTGTTTAACCAAGAAGAAGGAGCCTTTTCCCAGATCAGTACACACAGGACCTCTGGGGACTGGTATGCCAGCCATCCACCAGTCCAGTATAACCCTAAATATTCCCTATGGCCTCCTTTCAGTTCATGGACCATTAGACAAATTCAGCAACTTCACACTGTTTTCTCGGCCTCTTTGGGACTGTCTCATTGCTGCTTTCCAGGCTGCTGAAAAGATTTGTCTGCACAAAGGAATATTAGCTGTGTCTGTGGACTTGCTATTTCTGCATGGTAAAGGCTGCTGGAGGTACTGGAAAGCTGCACTTAGGTGACTAATGGTTTCTGAGATGTCTCTGCCCACCACCATCATGATTTCCGTGGGTTGGAGAAAGAACAATAAAAGGTTTAATACAGAGATTGTATCAAGAGTTCATATTCGGCAGCCAAACCAGTAATGCACATGCTGTGAATAATTGTATAACAGAAAAAAAACATCACTCTGCCATGAGCCCTGGGCCATGGGAAGGTGCACAGGGGAAAAGGGATTTGGGAAGCAGAACAGGAAGGAGGTGAGAAGGCAAGGTGCAGCATGCACAGTGACAGGCATGCATGGTAACAGTGATGTTCACGCGAGCAGACCCTTTCCGAGTCTCCATACTTACTTCAAGGACCTGCTGCTCCACACCAAGGGGAGGGGAAGAAAAGGCGAGGGACCAGCAAGGAGCAGGTGGGAGCAGGAGAAAAGAAGAAATTGAGAGATTTCAGGAAAAGCTTTTCCAGATAGGTTTTAAATAAAAGAAGTGGTTGGGTAGTAGTTGAACATCTTCTACCCATCTAGTTCCTGCCTACATGGTTCCCAGTGACCCGTGTCAGGGAAGGGAAGAGGAAGGAAGGTTCTATCACTGCTGCTCATATACCAGAGTCAAAACAGGCAGGGGCTCCTTGCTTTCCCAAGTGCATGGCTCAGAAGCAGGAGAGGACTGCTGCTTTCCTTGCAAGCATGAGGAACAGGGAAAAAACCAAACCCTCGCAGATCTTCCCACCATGCCCCGGAGTTGAATCTGCACTGGGCAGCAGCCGTGCAGTAGCACAGCCATGGTTCAGCTCCCGGAAGATCCTGCTCATCCATTCATTTTGCAGGCGTGCTGTGGCCAAGGCGGCACTGGAAGCTGGCCTGAGCCACCCCAGCCAGCCCTGGGCTGCAGCAAAAATCCTCACTGGGGGAGCCCTTTGCCCCACTGCTGCCACTCCTCCAAGCAGCAGGTTGTTTACCCAGTTCAGAGGGGCTCATCACGCAAGTTAAACCAGCCCTGGCTGCCTTTTGAAGGAGTGAGGCCGAGCACAAGTGACTCACCTCAGCCTGGAGGCTCTCCAGCCGCACGATGTGTTGGCTGCTGGAGGAGTTCTTCTCCCGAAAGTCCTCCCGGAGGGTGTGGACCTGCATGGAGAGCTGCCGCTCCACCTCCGACGCCTGCAAGGAGACACCAGCTGGTGTTACCCCAGGGGGTCATCCCACAGACTGAAAGCAGTTATCTCCTCCTGCCCAGGGGAAGACCTGCCCTGACATGACTCCTAAGCCCTAGAAACTCTGAATTCTGCACAGATTGGGTGAGGGAAAAGCTCATCCTGGACAGATGTTGAGAAGAGCTGCCATTTAGACCATGCTGATTTTTCCCTCGGGGCAGCCGAGGGAACACAGCCCATAACTTTCTTCCACTGCAAAATAGCATGATGACTCCTGTGCCCTACAGGAAATTCACTGTTCCTCAAAAATTGTAGCCTAGCTGGAATTGAGGAGGAGACCAGGCCACTCACAAAGGTGAGGGGAGCCAGTCTCCATGGGCCCCAGGAAACACTTCTATTGGATTTATGCTTTTTTAACCTCTGAACATCTTTGGCACAGCTCTAAAATAACAAGTGCTCTTTGCCTCTGATTCCTGGCTCCTGTCAGGGCCAGACGGAGAAACATCCGCTCCACATGACTGTCAGTGTAGGACTGTCCCTCTTTCCATTTTGAAGGAGGGATGCCCCATTTATGCAGGGTGATTTGAGGACAGTGAAAGGCCATTCCTACCTGCAGGATCCCTTATAAATGACAGCTTAGACATGTTAACTACTCTCCAGACAGCTTTATGGCTGATTTTTACATGGTGAACATACTTGTTTAGGCTTGTAAGAGAACATAAGGTTTTTATGACAAATCCCTAATGAGACAGCACAAATGGATGGTTTTCTATTTAATTAGCCTCCATCAGGTTTCATTACACTTAGGCACAGACCTCCACCTCTAGCACATTAGCTGGAAGTGAATTGATTCTCCTCAAGAGGTGACACTGCCATCCTGCTTGGGGTACAGAGTTGTGTGTCCAACAGCAAATGCCACCAGCAGCCACAACGTCTTAGACATGGAGGTGAGATAGGAGGGAGGGATGGGGGCAAGAGGAGAAACCCCACATTTGGGTCAGCAGCTGTGGGCAGGTTTGGGAGTGCACCCTTAGGTCTGGCAAACACAGGTCAGGATTTGACTCAGGGATCCCAAGGCAGAAGCCTCACCAAAGTTTGCAATGGCTTTGCTCTAGCAGCCTGGGACTTGAGGAATGAGCACACAGACCCAGCCTGAGCTGCCCACAAAGGCAACACTGCTTCCTTTTAAAAATGGTCCCTTATTTTGCACAGTGTGTAGCAAAATATCCCAAGTCAGAAGCATGAGGCAAAAGGCTGTTCCAGCCCCATCAAGTGGAGGAAACTGGTTGCCCCAAAACTGCTTGTTGGGAGGGGCAGATGCAGATAGAATTGCAGCCACCAAAGTCAGCCAGGCTCCGGTCACTGGCTTCTGGAATGAGAAATGGCTTCCAATAATAAGAAATAATCTTGTCTACCAATTGGTTTTTTGTTCCCTTCTTATCCTGGATTAGTATAACTGGTCTTTCTCCCTTCTTTAAAGCCTCACATCAGAGCCCTCTGTACACTGCCCTCACCTCACTTATTTCTTAAGGCTTCCTTGCACAGGCAGGGTACACAAAATATAATGATAGCACAGCACTATAGCAAGGGGTTGGTTATTTTTCTTCCCTTAAGCAGCTATAGGTTTCAAAGCATCCTGAGCAGCTATTAATTTGTGACAGTAAAGAAGATGGATGGATTGTGCTTTTTTTTGAATGATTCACTTGCTTTTGTAACGACTGCTGGAACATCTTCATGCTGAAACACTCTGCAGGAGCTATCAAGGATGAATAAGCACCAGATGAAAAGCACCAAAGGATTTTGCCTGCAAGATGCTGACCACACTCTCAGGGAGCACAAGTGGCACCGGAGGAGATGACACACCAGTATTCAATGGTTCACTGTACAACATAATTGATATGCTTGAACAATTCTACTTACAGAGAGTGTAAATGTACAACACAGCAGTAAGAAACAAGGGAGTATTAATGGCACTGTAAAAATCCCTGGTAAGAAAATATATAGCTGCTCCTGCTAGTTCTGGTCCCCATGCTCAGACTGGAGCAGGTGAAGGGATGAGCTGCAAGGATGATTCAGACTGTGGAAAGTCTGTTATACGAAAGGAGACTAAAAAAAGGATGGCTTGTTTTATCTCATGCAGTGAATGCTGAGAGAGGACTCCCTATAAATACATCATGGATGAGCACACAGGAGGGAGAAGCGCTATTTAAGCAGAAGCACAATTTTGGCAGAAAAGAATGATGTGAATAAACTGGATAAGAGTATATTAAGGCTGGGAATAGGAAGATTTCTACATTTCCAAGGAGCTGCAGTAGGATTCCTCCTCCTGCACCATTACAGTAGTAGAAATGGTGGCAAAAAAATTAATTTTGTGATGGAGCTGGATCACTTTATCATGCAGTTTTTTTCAGAGGGCTGACTATGACAGAAGGGAAGTGAACTGACCTCAGAGATGATTTCTGGTACCAGACTGCAGGACTGTAAGATTTGTATTCAACAGCATTAAATACATGTGCTGCTCAGCTTACACGTTCCACATCTTATTTCCACAGTTACAGCCCACATAGAGGGAGGAAAGGACTCAGTTATTGTTAGCATTTAGGGCCCTAAAGCAGACAGGATGTTACAGTGTCACCTCAGCATACATCATTGACATCCTACCTCATGCAGTAGAGAAAAGGAAGAAGAATACACTCTCTGACTAGCTGTTTAACATAAGTAAACAGAAATGTATGTATTATGTGTTTCCTTCCATAGGAGACCAAGGAAAAATCTTCATCCAGTTCTCCTAGCTAGGGAAATGGCTGAAACCTTGCTCACCTTTGCAAAGATTTGATTTTTCACAGACATGAGACAAAGTCTTCTGAGCTGAGCTCTGGTCATGAAACCTTCCTTTTCATGCTGCATTTGTTTCAGAGGTTATTAATACTGTTGCCAAACCACCCTTTCTAACTGATTATAAAACACAGATTTTAACATCAATTTGCATTTTTTATGGAAAGCCACCTTGACAGGGTGCAGTGCTTGTCTGGCTTTATGGCATCTGTCCCTACCGCTGTGCATGTACATGTGTGTTTTTAAACCACTACTGATTACTTCTAACATGCTCTTTTACTTAGTGGCATCAATGAAGACATAATCTTCCATCTACATTTTCTCTCTATTGCTCAAAGAAGCTATAGCTTTTGTTGAATGGAAGCAAATTTATTCTGCCTCAGCCAGTCTGTAGGGTTTTCTCTTTCCCATCAGTGTTTTCCCAAACACTAAAAGCTAAATCTTTTGTGGTTATGTCAATCATTTAGCAGTGCATTGATTTTGTCAGAGACAAGTAATATTCTTTGCAGAAAGGCAGACATATATTGCCCAACATCACAGCTTTGCTCTGTAGTTAAAAAACAATTAATTTCCTGGGTATGGGCAAATTAGCCAACACAGCCACCAGGCAGGGTGAGAAACATATCTGCAAAAGCATAGACATCAATTCACAATTAGACATATTCAATCAACTGTGAGATTTGTTTTCTGGACTTCAGGCAAGGTTTCGATGAGATTTGGGCAGTGCAAGAAAAAGGAAAAACAGGAGGACATTTTGGCTTCTGCTCTAATTAAGAGCTCTTTATCATTGCAAACCTGATTAAGTTTATCTCGTGATTAATTCTGAAATGCTAAAATACACAAAACTGTGTAGGTCTTTAGCAGAAAAAGATGGCTTGCCAGTTACAATAACTCCATGAGGTTTAACATCTGGAAGAGATGAGCAATAAATAAGTTAAATTAACATAAATTAATTGGAGCACTGATGCTCTGGTGAAGTGGGGATCTCTGGCATGTTTGGGATGGACTGTGAGAAATTAATAGCCTGTAGGTTAGTCTCGTTCCCCCCTTCTCTTGGGGGAAGATTTGATAAATAAAACTAACTGTATACAAAATATGCAGCTATAAGTCATGTCAGAAAGAAAAGGAGAATGGAAAAAGTTTAATAGGCTGGGTGAAGAAACCAATGTTTCCATATGATTTACTTCTACAAACAAGATGATTCAGATTTAACAAAGGATATTGAAGATTTTCTTGCCTAAAATAACTAAGAAAGAGAAGTCCTAATTAGTGCTAAATTTGTAACACTCAGGAGAGTGTGTTACCCCTTTTATTAATTTGCTAATAGCTGAGTTCAAGGGACTCCCCGTTCCCACTGTGGTCCCATTAACACTTCAAACCACTAATTGCTGCCTCCCCTGGCTGCAGATTCCTGCATTCCCAGCTCTTCTCTGGGAGGAAAATATATCTGGCTACTGAAACACAAGTAAAGGAGGAAACAACACAAAAATCTTGATTGGGAATAATAATTTCAACAAGTTTGTTGATCTGACTGCTGAGGGAAGCCCCAGAGGGCTGGGATTGCTGCCTGCACCCTGGTGCCCACTGATGGAGGGGGAGCCTGGTTTGCCAGGCTACCTGACCCATGCCAAGAAATTGGTGAGCCCACGGTGATTTTCCAGCCCTTGGGACACTGGCACCATAAGCCACCATCAATATTATGCACACCTGGAGGTCACTCATCTTGGGAATCTTTTGAGTAACTTTTACTGACCCTTTTAATTTGGGTCAACTTTAAATTATTATTCAAAGTGTTAAGCTATCCAGGAAAGTGCTTACGTAATAGCAGTGCTTGGATTCATCACCTTTGCAGGGCTCCAGCTTGCACTTGTTGATTTACATGACCAGAGGGATTCCCTGTGCCGAGGCATCCTCCTCCACCAGTGTGGGGAAGAGCAGTGGCACCATGGGGGACTGGCAAATGCCCACCCAGCTGCTCCCACTCCCCTCCTCAGCACGATGGGGGGGAGAAAAGAAGGTCAAAAAGCTTGTGGGTTAGAGAGATCCCTTACCCTTAGAGGTTAAATAGTGACTGGAAAACTGAAAGGCAAAGCTCAGACTGGCCATTGCCAGAAACAGGATTAACAGCAAGGAACTTTGCTGTTTCAAGTGGTGAGGGACGAGGTGGAGCTGCACTGAGAGTGTGCACTGCCCACCCTGGTGTGATTGTGACTGTGCCACTTCCATTTTGGTGTGAGGAGACTTTGTTGTGGCTGATGTCGTCAGTGAAGCTGTGAAGGGTGTTTTCATGACAAAGTGGTGTGGCTGAATACTCCTTTCATTCCCTCACTCTGCTACTGACCAGGTGTGGGGGATTTAACTACACAGAGTATGGTCCTAGTGTGGGAGCTGCCACTGCTGGGAGGAGGTGTGTGGAAAAATGAGAATTCAGCAAACACTAACAAGATATTTTGGTTGTAAATATCCAACAGAGACAATTAACATTGATCTCATGGGATAGTCTTAGAAAAAAAATGGATTTTTAAGACTGTACAAGTGCTAGGTAATATATACCTATTGTATATCCAGTAGCTATGAGCAGACTGGCAAGTGGATTAAATACCAGTAGCCAGAGTGAGTGTATCTGCTCAGTTTTTGCAGCTGAGATTTACTTCCTAACACAGGGTTTTTTTCTGCTCAGGAACCATCTCCCCAACCTGCCACAGCACCTGTCAGCCCATCCTCTGTGTTCTTCTCAGTCTGACCCTGCCAACTGCTGCTTTGTTTAGGCAAGGTCTGCAGGGTGACCATGGTGGGACACACAGCATCAGTCTGTGGTGTCCTCACCAGGGCCTGGCACAGAAGCCATGCACCTATGTGAAACTGTGAGCTGGATGTGGCACCTTGTCTTTGTCTCTGCACCTTTTTCAGTGCCATTCAGGCAGATTACTTCCTATCTGGCATTTGCTGCCTTTGTACCACACCCCTTCAGACTCAGCTACCTGCAATTGTCTTTACACCCCTGTAGGTCTCCTGGCTATTCCTTCTCCCTTTATTCAGAGGATCTCAAAGATTCATATCTGCTCAGCCAGAAGGGTTTGGTTTTGTGGCACATTGCCTGACCTCCTTTGTTACAG
>NW_008681791.1:0-22578 GCF_000695815.1 Acanthisitta chloris | reverse complement strand
AAACAGGCTGATGTAGAGCACAGGACAGCTAGGTTGGCTGGGGGTCCTATATGACAACAGAGCAGGGGACAAAAGAGGAAACCAAAGAGCATTATTTTTGCACAAAGTGGATCTGTCAAGAAAAAAGGAAATCAAAGAACTAAAAGCTGAGGATCCTTAACTGCCAAAGCAATGAACCTGAGTAATGGAGAAAAGGCACTGGAATGGCACTTTTATAAGCATCAGGCTTGGGATGCACTACTGATGGGACAAGTCTCATGGCTGTAGCATTAAACCTGCTCTGAGAGGATTCAGTGAGACAAAGGGCAGCTTATGCTAAGCTCTGCACTACTTCCACAGTCATGACATTTTGGAAATATGAGATTTTACTGCTTGCATGAAAGTGAGAATTCCTTGCTGCAGATCTGTTCCCTTTCCCTTATGTAGAACAAGTGGGAAATGCTTAGCATGTCCTTTGACCTCACTCCTATTTACCTGAGCTTTAAAATAAAACAAACCAAGAATGGGAGCTGTTTCCTCTCAACACACCCCAGTCATGCAGTGGCTCCTGCAGGTGGCATGGGTTAATACCCATCAGCTCTGATGCCTCTCACCTGAGAGGCAGAGGCCGTGGGGCAGCTGGCTGGAAGAGAGAGCAGGGAGCACACCTGGGTTTTTTTCTAGGGGGTGAGGTGTGCTGGCACCTGCTCATGGAGGTGGAGAAGTGTAGTTAGAGTGGAAATGTTTAGTTCCTTGCTGGAGATCTCTACAAAACTTGATTCTGCTCAGGCTGAAGCTGGATTGCCTGTTTCAAGAGGTGAAGTGCTGCTGACGTATTAAAGTATTGCTACTTTTTTATTTCCAAGTGTCCTTGAAAAGTCCTTTCAGTAAGGATAGTGAACTTTTGCTGCATCACTAAGCAAAGCATGAAAGAGTAGACAGCCAGGGTTTTTCTGGCAATGTAATTGTTCTTTCTCCCTTCCTATAAAGTTAGCTGATATATGAGAACCAGCTTGCAAGGGAAACATCTGAATGCTTTGGTAAAGAGCTTAGGGGAATGAATGCAAAATGGTGGTCTTCATCCTGTCTTTTAGTAAGTGCTCAGATCACTTTGGCTTAGGCAAAAAACCATTAGCTTGGGCTAAATCAATTTACAGGATTAGGATCTGCTGTTTAGAGCAGAAGCAAGGGTAGTTGTGTGCCTTAGGGGGGCAACTTCAGCTGGGTGCAATATCTCCATATTCATTGTTTGAATGAAAGAAAGAGCTTCAAGTGGCTGTGGGTTGTGCACATGCTTTAGGAGGTGCTTAAACACGAGCCTCCCTTTTTATTTTTTGTGTTTTATTCTTGACCAAAGCATTTGGCTCTTGTGGAGAGGAAAATACAGTGTGTGGAAAAATGACTCAGCCAGCTTCCTGTGGGAGGGACTGCCAGAGGCACGATGCTTTGAATGCTGCAATAAATTAGCACTGGAGATAACTCAGAGGACAAAGTGTGCCTGGAGGACACACCATGCTAAGTAATGCACGAAGTGCCTCTTGCTCTCTGTGTGCAAATTCTGCTTGCAGAAGACGTGTGGGAGATGAGACAGCTCTGCACAGTGCTCCCAGGCTGGTGTCTGTGGTGGGCACTGAACAGAGAGCTGAATATGGGGCTTGTTGGCATCAGCTTGGCTCCTGGTTGTTGAGAAGCAATAGGGTAATCAAGTGAGATGCTATCAGGCTCTTCTAGTTCTGTGTGGATGCTGCACATCACCTGGAATGAAGCACTTGTTCCTTTGCACTTTCATTACCTATCTGCACATGGAAGCAGAAAGGTTTATGGCTTTGATAACTGAGCCTGGTGATGCTGAAGTGGAGCTGAGAGGAACCAAATTAATTTAAGTGGAGCACATCTTGGGTCCAACATGTTGCTAGGGGGTCTGGGACCTTCAGGTTAAGAAGTCTGTCATTCCCTCCATACCTGTGTGAGTGACTGCACATCCTGAAGTTTTGTCTTGGACAAGCAGAGGGAAAGGTACAGTTTGAAAGCTGGATGGTTCATGTTTTGCATCAGTAAGTTCAGTGGTCTGCTCTCCTAGATAACTTCTAATGCATTTCTAATGCTTAATTTCCATGACTAAGTTATTTTTCCCTTGACAAAAGGCATGTTTTATCTTGATAGAGCATTTTGGCCATTACCTTTGATGTAGGTTTTAAATCCAGATTTGCTTGAGCTCAGTCTGACTTTTCTACTTGAGCTAAAGGTTGGAAAATATTTCTTCCAGTAAATTCCTAGTGAGCCATAAGTGTGGGTCAGATGATAGGATAATGAATACAAAATGCCTGACTAGTTTCAAAATAACTGAACTGGAAACATGAAGACTTAACCTGGTCATTAAAACCTTTTGAAAAATTAAGCAGAAGGTCATGATGGTGGAGGCAAAGAGAAATCTAGCATTCCCTCCTGCTCTGAAGGCTTTGCTGTCTTCTCATAGCCAGAAGTCAGGACAGACTATCTCCATTCCTGAATTTATTCTTTTATGAAATTGCTTTAGTCAGAGACTTTAAACCTGGAGATGTTCAAACTCCAATGGTTGTGCCTGAGAGCAAGAGACAATAATTAAGCTTTTGCTGTCTCTTACTCTGGCTTTCAGCTCTCTCTCGCCTTTATTTCCAAGAAAATTAACTGAGTTCTATTGGGGATATCTAGTATGTGACAGCAGGCCAGCAGCTCTGTCTGCTTTTGAAATCTTCATCTATGGACCCTGCTAAGCTCAGAATATACTCTTTTAGGATCTACCGGTAATTTACCAACCAAAGGTTTTCCAATATATGTAGACCTGATGATCAAACTTGAAGTTACAAACATACTGATGCAGTAGAACTTATGGCTGCTTTCTATGGAAAAATAAGGAAACCTAAACCCTATAGTGCATATGGGCCAGGATGAGAGCTACAACTTCAAACTATTCCATTAAAGCTTTCCTTCACTAAGTGATTTAATAACTGATAGGTGCAATAGGGTCATAAACAAAAGGTGAGTGCCATAAAAATAAGCAAGTCCATCACAAAGTTTTTTGGGGAAAAACCCCAAACCACAACACACAAAACCCACATGGCAACATGTCTCATTCCAACACTTAAAAGCAACAATCTACTTTCTGGAAGGATTGTTCTGGAGCTGTTGGCTAACATTTTACTGAAAAATATTTCTCAGTCAGTTAGGATTTGATCTGTCCCTCTAAACACAACAGGACTGTGCTGGATACCTGCAGACAAAAAGCTTCTAGAGATACCACTTAACTTAGCAATACTTCTTCCCATACTTCGGCAGCCTCCAGCTATATCTGAATTGTTCTCCCTTGTTGGCAGCATGAAAAGATCTGTTTAGAGCATAAGGTCTTTGGAGCAGGCTTTGAGCACAAGGCAGACCTTGCTCTTGGTGATTGCTGACAAAAGATAATTACGATGTGTTAGTAAAAACATCTGAGCACTTTGATCTGCTGAAGCCGAATCTATACTTTGTACATTACCATATGTAATAAGTACACAAACACTTGTCTCCTTTCAGCCCAGCTTCGCTCTGTTTTCAGTAAGGTTCAGCCTGTGACTCAGTGCAGCAGATGCTTGAACGAAGAAGTACTTGTTTACCTTTTGTGCAGTGTCACAGATGTAAGCAGTAAGGGGATTAAGTCTTTAATTCGTAGATCCCCAGGGCAGGGCTTGGCCTTCAGAGCAATCTGCACCTCCACAGCAGTATGTAGGGGAAAATATGCAATAGTAACTTCTACTGTGAGCCAGAGCCTAAATGAAGGCACAGCAGGTGTATTCAAAGTTAGAGATAAGTTTTCCAAACAACACCTGTAACTCAACTTTTGGGAAACTGCCAGTACTTCTGTACATGGCCAGATCTTGTGTGTGTGCCAGCCTGACAGGTGAGGTGCTCCTCTGAAGGGACTGCACGACTGTAGCTGTAGCCAGTCTCTGGATGATGAGAGGGTCTGGAAACAAGAATTCCTTAGAGCTTTGTCCTCCTACAATCTACCTTTTAAAAGGTTCTTGCATGAATGTATTTAAATAATCAGCTTTTGGCAAACTCACTGGCATTTTGGTACTTTAAGTCCTACAAAAAGCTGTGCTTGGAAATAAAAAATAAAGGAAGTAGATGTGGAGAGCAAACAGCTGAAAAACAAGGTGGGTGCAGCACATGCTGTGGGATAGGGTATAAAATATACTATATTCTGCCAAATCTTACACATGCAAGGGAATCATGAGGGACTGGAAAGATCCCTTCTCTGAACAAGTGTCAGGCTTTGGTGTGTCACTTAAGGTAAAGCATGGATGGTCTTGTATGGGGGAAGACACCTCAGTCACAAACCCTTCATTGTATTCAGTTATTTTTCTGAAGGAGGAGAGGCACAGTGTTGTCAGAGGAAGAAAAACCTGCTGTAGCAGCACCCCAGCAGCTGTGCTAAGAGTAGCTGCCTCGGAGATAGAGTCCACTGAAAATGTTGCAAAGGCTGTGGGCACCCAATTTGGCCCAAACATGTTAGATGCAGACTTGCACCTGTAGTCAAGGTTTTGCAAATGCAGGTCAGACATCACTGAATCAAAAGCCCTTTCCCCTACAGTCTAAGATGCTGCTTAGAGGGATAAGAACCATTCAAGCTGTGGTTTTTTGGCACAGAGGCTGTTGCTTTCCGACAACTGACTCCATGCAGACACAGCAATCTTGCAGCAAGCCTGGGCTAAGGCAGGGAGCAGGTGCCCTGGGGACTGATCTGCAGCCCAGGCTTGGGACTGCCTGCAAACCAGTGCTGGGGTGTGGAGACTGTAAGCACTGCACAAGATTTTAGACTAGGAAACATTGTACAGACAGAATTAGCAGCCTGACCTCTGTCTAATGCTGAGAAAAGATGTTATTTTTTTCCTCTGGTGGCTGAAGGTTTGACTGCTGAAGCTTTGTCTGGTAAGAAGTAGCATCCTCATGAACAGTGAAAAGGGGAGCATGCTTCCCTCCTTAACCAATTCCCTGTTTCACCCTCAGTGATTTGTCTTGGAGGGGCAGTGTGTAAAGACCTTTGGGATAAAGGGGAGTGGGTGGGGAAAATACTGTTGGTTTTGGCTCTGGTGCTTTTAAGCAAATGTCAGTACTGATGACATGTATGCTGTGCATGTGCTTTTTGGCCCTAGCTGGGGAACAGGAGACTATCTATAAAGTACCTCAAATAAAACACAACAAAAGTGGTGTGGCAGCAGTTGTTCAAAGACTCCCTGACAAGCTACTGTTGGCAGTGTGCTTCATTTTGAAAGCCCTGTTTGAGTGTGCTCACACTTTTAACTGTGGCAACTTCCATTGCTTTCCAGGGCTGCCTTATTTGAGTGTGTGTGGATTATCCTGCACTTGAGCACAAGCTGATCTGCTCCAGTTGTTTTGCTACTAAAGTAGGATTTTAAACGGGGATCTTCCCAAGCATCACTGCATATAAATGATTAACTTTCTCTTCCTCCTGCTGCCTGAAATCAAGAGTAATGTGACCAGTGACAGACGAGATCGTGGTATTCAGCTCGCAGCAGTTTTTATTCCTCCTGCTGCTGCAGCTGAATTTCTCTTTGTGCACAAATCTGTGGTAGCAATACTAAATCTTCCAAGTGCCTGCTGTGTGCAGGAGTGTCTAAAATGGTGTTGCTTAGAACTTCTGCCAGTACACAGGCATGTGAGTTAGTTAGGAAGACTTTTATCCTATCTGTGCTAAAAATCACTTGCCTTAAGCCATTGATTCCTTTTCCCCCCCCCCTTGCCTTGCATGTAATGAGGTGTGTGCTGGAACTGGCAGATGGCTGGGGAGTAAACAGGTCCACAGAAGCATGCAAAGAAATCAAGTTGCATCACTGCTAACCAGCTTGTGCAAAGACTTGGATTTTCTTCTGCCTGTCACTACCCTGCCTACACTGGCTTCCCCATCACCCCTTGGCTTGACTGCTTGATGACCTACCTCCTGGAACAAACCTGGAGATCTTTTTTCCCCTCCTCTCTCAGTTCTCTCTAGTTGATTAGTCTAATAGATATCAGCCATGGCATATTGTTGAATTTGTATACAGACACAATGCTGTGCCAGAGATTTGTTTGTTTAATTACAGAAATACTAGTACTTCTGCTGTAGTGTCTGAATTTGGTTTTGCTCCTGAGGCTGGTGCTGCTTGCAGCCTCCTTTCCTTGGCTCTGTTAAAGATTATTTTTTTAAAAACTCTGTTGAATTAGAGCAGATGTCCCCAAGCTGGGACATTACAAAGACTCAAATGGACTGAAGAAGGAACAAGTAGTTTAACCTAGTTTAACCATGTCACTAGTGCATCAACAGGCTGTTTTTTATCACTTAGATACTTCAACCCTTAACATTGATGTATAATGCAGTGCTGCTCAGCTCCCTACACTGGCATACCCTGCATCTCCTGTGTGGGGACAGGTCTCATGTCAGTACCACACACAGTAAAAACTGCCTTTGGGTGCCCAGAAAGGCCAAATGGGGTACCAACTTCCTTACCAGGCCTGAACATGGTATGGAGTAGAGACATGCTCCACTTGCAGAAAGCTTGTGCTATGTCTCCTTGACTTGATGCTTTGGTCATGTGTACTAGAGCAGTGGGGAGGAGTAGGAGCATCACGGTGCAGCTGTTTGCTCAGAGGCAGAAAGTCTTAGTACAACTCATGTCAGGGTGTGCACATGGATTTCTAGTGATGACCTGAATCCCACTAGTATTCAGAAATTAATAGGTTAAAGCATAGCATAAATTTCTTAAGCTCTTGCAGGGATTTGGAACTTCCCAGTGTGATCCCCATTGGCACCAAGGGACAAAGGAGATAAAAATATTAGAGCCCAAGTTTCCAACACAAGCCTTCTCTTAAGTACTGATTTAAAATAGAGCTTTACATATCAAGCTGTGAAATGCCCAGTATATCCACATCTCAAACTTATTTGGTTTGAACACAAGACACATACTACCACTTAAAAGGCTCCCTGTTGGTTTCCATCCTTACTGAGGTTTACTGAAAGGTTCTTGGATTTTAATATTGTTTATGGCAACTTTTTAACGTTACCAGGAAAGAAGAATGTTTGGCCAGGTCTCTTCATAGAGTTGGAATTTACACGAGGGTTATAAGGCTCATTGGGGCTAATCCCTGCTAGCATTATACATCATCTGACAGTTGCCAAGGAGACAAGGATAATCTGAGTGAAACAAGATATGTGAGAAGGGTATTTATGGACATTTGCCTAACGATGCTGGTGGAATGCACCAAAAAGTGATTGAGTGCCTTTGAAGTGCTGGCTCCTCTGTGATGGCTATGGAGGACTGATACACAAGCAAAAAGTGTCCCTGTGATATAAGAGCAGCAGCAACTTGGCCTTGATGTTTCCAAAATATCCTGCAGTGGTCTCATCCACTGTTGTGTGAAGGGGCAGGCAAGACTTTTGCAGTGCAGTGAGATGTCTGTCCAGCCACCTGCACTCTGGCATCAGCAGAGTATAAACAGTACAAAGAAGCCATTACAGTCTGTGGTGCTGACACAGGCTTAATGAAAACTGTCCTCTTCGCGTGCTTGAAATACTAGCAGGTGCCTCATGAATATGTCTAGTATGTCAAGTGATGTGAGGGGAAGGAAGAGTGGAGGTGGTGTATATGTACACATAGGCACAGAGATGGATGTGCTCTGGCAATGGTTTTCCAGATAACCAGCTGTTTCCTCCATCCCTGTCCCCAGGGTGAGCCTAGTTGCACCATGACCACCTGGCTCTGGGTGTTTATGTCACATTCTTGGAGCTGTGAGCAGGTTTATCTTGGTGTGTGGATCTGAACAGACATTTTGGTCCATTATGCCACTTTCCCTGACCCAGGGTGGCTTATAGCTCTGCTTAGGGAGATTAAAAGAAGCTGGAGAGTTAATATCTTCATTTGAACAAGCTCATACTTGGAAAGGCTTCTGCATCATCTATTTCATATAGCAAAACATTTTCTTGGCAGTGTGCTCCCTGGCTGTGAGAAGGGGCAGAGGCTGACGGAGGAGGCCTGTGTCTGGGACCAGGAGAATTAAAGCTGTGTTGTCTGGAGCTGTCTCGCACTAGGCAAATCTTCCCTTCCTGTGCTGAGGTGAGGCAATGACCTGCAGTGAGGGAGAAAGGCTGCTTGTCTCCTTCCCTCTCCCCCAGTTTGACCCTAGTCTCTGTTACTGCCTCTTGATGGAGGATTATGAAGGATGGGAAGACAGAAGGAATTTCCCAAGTTTTGAAAGCCTGATGTGAATGACTCCTTCAAAAGGAGGGAGCTGCTGAGAGCCAGGCTGCAGCCGCTGGGCTGTCTCTCGTGATGCCACAGTTAATCTGGGTAAGAAGAGATTAACTGAGCTGCTGGATTGGATAATGCCTGGAATGGTTTTGTGCAGCCTTTGCTGATAAAGCAGCCGAAGACTAGGAGACCCCTCCTTGCCTGCAGCTATGCAGGGTGAGGGCCTGTGCCCATGGCACCAGTGTTCAGGCACAGAAAGGCCCCAGGAAGAGGTAGTGGAATCATCAAATTCTTAAGCATTTGCCTTGAGTTCTTTGAATATTAATTAGCTAGTCTTCACTAAGATGTCTGGTCCCTTGTGCTGAGGTGGAAAGGGAAATAAAGACTAAGCAGCACAGCATTTAGGAAGAATTTGTGCACAAAGTGAAATACAACATCCAGTAAAGCCTAGGGAAATAAATCTCTCTGGAATAGAGGCAAACCTACAGAAATAACTTGAGTTGGCAAATCCCTATGCAACTTCATAGCTGATCAATAGATGTTATTTGGACAAATATCACACTGCTAAGTTCTGCAAACAATCTCTTTTGAACAAACACGGTCATTTCAGGCTTTCTCATTTGGCTTCATCTAAGCATAAATCTGCTGCAAAGTGTGACTTCCATAAAATCTGAGTCTGTTCAAGAGCTCATGCTCAAATAGAGGTTGGAACCTGCCTCTGAATAGTGCCCTGTTTACGTTTGTTTTCACCCTGTTGTTACTTTATGCCCATGTAGAGTGAATTTGTGGTGTTTACTTGGTCCTGAAACTCTTCACCTGCAAAAGCTATTTGGACAATTGATGTCTTCTTTTCTCTAGCAACTCTCAAGGTTTTCCTGGATCTGAGCTTGTAGGCAACCAAATACACCTGTGTTTTGTTCAGCAAGTGACCACGAACAGCTTAGATTAAACAACTGCCAAATGGAACAGCTTTCTAAGAGCACCCCTGTCACTACAAAATTTGCCAAGTCTGGAACTGGATTCAGGAGCAAACTTTAAAGGATGTAGAGAAAAGGGAATCATAAGGTTAAATTTTCCCCTCTTGGTGTACTGGAAGTGGGGGCCAAGGTAACCCAAAAGGAACTGAGGGATTACACGGTCTCACATCAGTTTAAGGAACAAAAATGCAGTGTGAGGTGATAACTTAAGCTTCAACTGTTTTTTGAGATGCATCCAGGAGAGGAGAGAGGCTGAAGGACAAAAGGGAAGAGGGAAGCAATGAAAACAAAAACACAATAGAATTTTTTTAAAAGTTGGATGAACTGCACAGTGGAGCTAATAAATGGTATTTAAAGGGCAAATTCAATGAGCTGGATGCTTGAGTTACCCAGATCTTGGAACTGTTCTGTGAGAGCTCTACATTTATGACACATCTGCATTACTGTGCTAATCCAGTCATAACCCAGCTGAAATTATCCAAGGAATTCTTCCTTTAAAAAATGTTCTTTCCATGTTTCAATATTAGATCATTCCAGGGAAGAATAGTTAGGAGATGGTGAGAAAAGCTAATGGAATTCTTCCCATTACTTCTGATCTTGGCAGTACCCGCCAGACACTGACAGGGATGCTGTCCATGATGGAAACTTGGTGTAAATCTCAGCAGCTACAGAACTGAGCCTCTACAGGAGGACACCTAATGAGATTGTTGGACCAGCCTGTATTCCTTTAAATAAAATGGTCTCTTGGTCTTCTTGTGAGCATCTTTTCACCCCAGCTGCTCTGTCATACAGGTCCCTTGATTTATGTCTTAATCTGTCAGTTGTTTCCTGTTGTACTCTCACCTCTGGATGGCTTTGTGCTCCCATCTGTGGTGGCATTTCCCATTCCCATGGTGGTACAACCAAGCATTAGCCAGCTCTGTATTGATTTGTAGCATCCATCAGAAGTGAGCAAAAGAGTATTGCTGATCCTATATCTGTGCTCAAAATAAACTGGGTTTTGCGAAATGCCATTCTAAACAAAATGTTGACTAAGCTCTAGGCTGTTTTGCAAGGGGCCTCTTATGACTTCATGGGTAATCAGAGCACCCAATACAGCTGGCAAAAACCCCTCAGTGTAGAAGAGATCTCCCTCTTGAGCTATTGTCTGCAAAATTGCATTTAGAAAAAGCAATCCTACTTGGAAATAAAAAGGAATTTAAATACTTCCATTATAAGGTGTGCAAACTTTATAACCCGGAGTGGCTCTTTAAAGATCAAATGTTTTTAATTGTTTTTTTTCTAATGTAGATATTTTCAAAGCCTTCAATCATGCTCAGCTCTGGTTCTAGCTAGTAATGCAGTGGCTGGATGCAAACACCTTCTGTGTCCTACTTTCTAGAATCTCCTGGAGGAAGTGTTTACAGCAAGTGTGAATAAGCAGAAATATTTTGAAAAAATTTCTTCTGCCCATGTGTTCCTATCTCTGAGCTACTGCATACAAAAACAATTCCTATAAACATAACAACCTAGACCCAAACAGAATAGCCACTCAAATTTTTTAGTGCAGTGCAAGAGGGGAGAAAGGGACTCATTCAGATTTGCATCTTCTCACTCCAAGACAAGTTCAACATCAGTTTCATGTTGCATTCCAGCTTTCATACATTCACAGCTTAGTGGTGCTGCTGAAGGCAGAAGACTTCCAGAAACTTTTGAAATCTCTTCGAGACCTAGTAGCTAGAGGTGAAAGCTGAGCTGTGAGCTGTGCTCAGCTGAAATGCAGGGAAGAATTGTGTATGGCTGACTACCAGGTGCTTAACACTTAGGTATATTTGTCCTACATAGTGCTCTGGACACTCACTCCCACTGATGTGCTGCCCAAGGAAAGGGAGGCGGTGGTGGGACAGGACGTTTGGGCTCTGTGGGTGTCTCATGGGAACAGCCTCTGCTGCTCCATCCAGGCACCCCAAGCCTCTGAGGGTGTGAGATGAGCCATGCACAGTGAGGAGAGTCCGTGCCTCCGGCAGATAACCATTTCTGTTGGGATGTGCTCTGAGCTGAACTCCCAGGGGAGCTGCGTTGTGCCGTGCCCATGCAGAGTCACCCTGCGTGGGCTGACTGACCTGCTCACAATGGGCTCTTTTGACCAGGAAATCAAATGTTTACCTGTGCCCAGCAGGCTCGGGGCTCGTTGTGGGTGGTACAGACCACAGGCTGCCTTGGGCTGGGAGAGCTGCGGTGGGATGCCGGGGGAGGGCTGCCGCGCGGGATGGAGGGGCGGTGCGGGGACACGGGGGTGGCAGACGGCCCTCGGCCAGCGCCGCCTGCTCGGACGTCACGAGCGCGTCTCCCTGCGTGTCCGCTGACTGGCGTGGCATTACAAGCAGAGAAATCACACCCGGTTGCCACAGCAACATCACCAGCTGGGACGTGCGGTGCTGTCATCTAGCAACCAGCGAGGGGTCCCCGGGGATGGCAGGGTACCTGCTCCCCTGCCCCGGGGAGGATGAAGCTCCCACCCAGCCCCTGGCACCTATGGGTGCCATCCTTTTTCCTAGGAGCTGCCTTAACAGTAACATTTAAAAAAAAACTAATAGTGATTTAACCCTTTCCCTAGGGAGGGCTTTGCTATTCAGTAGCCCCTTCTGCATACAGCTTTCTGCCCATTTCTTCAGTGTTCACCAGCACTTAAAACAAAGGATTCAAGGGTAAAAATCTTTCATGAAATGAGTGGGTGCAAAATCTTTGGGCACACGCTGTAGTGGTACCTTCCCCCAATAACTGTTGAAATTACTACTTTGGCATTTGCTGTGTTTATGCCTTGGTGTCTGGATGGCCCTGTTCCCATTGGGTCCTGAAGGTCTGGGTGTCCTAAAATGGGATTAACGGGTGCTGCAGGCTTGTCCAGTCCTTCAGCAGAGGGTTGAGCCTTTCTTCCTGCCTGTGTCCCTTCCCCCAGAGGGACGGTGGGTAAGTGCCACTCAGCAGTGACCTCAAGATGTTTCTTCATTACCTTCTAGGGCACTGAATCATTTCACTGAAGGACTTTGCAGGCGAGAACACATAGCTGCAGTCACGTCCTATATTTACAGCTCTACCACAGAAAGCCTCAGCACTCCAGGCCTGATGTGGCATATAGCTGAATTATTAACAAGTGTTCTCTGCTAGGGGAGAAGTAACTGGCAAGAAGGAGCCTTTCCTATGTGTGCAGCAATCGGTATTCCCTGGGTAATCAGGGATCTGGCTATGTGGTGTAAGTATCTGCTGATGCTCCACAGGGGCGGGGAGCTGGGGAATGCTTGATGTGGTAATGGGAGGTTTGCTGGCTTCAGTGTTTGTCTTGTGCTGGTATCTGTTTGCTCTCACCTCACCATGTGTAACGTAAGTGAGCCTTATGCCAGGCACACAGCAGTGCTGGAAGGGCTGTCTGCCTAACCCCAAGAAGTGAGCAGCCCTACCTAAGCTGCCATGACAAACAGGTACCTCAGCTCCTTCAACAGCCTTTTCCCATGCAATCTCCCCCCTCCATTGAATTTAGACTGCTCAGAGGTGATGTAGATCATGCAGGACCCTGTGCTACTGAGCAGTTCAGTGTGGAGTTCCTTGTAGTAAAGCTACTCACTGAATAGGTCCAGTAAACATGTTTAGCCACAGCAAAATAAAGGGACTTTTAATGAAAAACAACTCAGTGTAGTAACTGATCTGCACCTTGAAATGTGGGGCTAGTCAAAGCAACTCTTCTTGAGCCTAGGTCCACTCAGGATCCTCTTTTGATTTAAAAATAAAACCCCTGAAGCAGGACTTAAATTCAGCCTGACTTCCTTGCCTCTGTGCTAAGCATGGTGTTCCCAATAGACCCTGCCAGCCAATACACAAGAAACCCAAGGAGGCTTGTATTAAGCACCTGCACAGATGAAATAAGGAATTAAAGACAAGCTAGTTCATAGGGTAATAGCTACAAATCCTCTCGCATGGCAAAAGCAGTGAATTTTGCTCAGCACACTTGTTCCAGTAATTTTTTTCAGTGATTACTCTGAATTTCTTAAAGCCAACATTGTTCCTATGCTGATAGACCCAACAAGCAACCATTCAGAAAAATCTCTTCAAATCAATAATTGATAGCACACCTGCCTCTCTTGTAAGTGCTGCTGACCACAAAGGGATGTATTTAAAATAAAGGTGATTTGGAAAGGAGAAAATAATATGGTCAGGTCAGTCTTGAATAAAACCTGTTTCTCTCAAATCAAAGCCAGGCACTGCCTGCCACTCCTCTGAAGCTATGCTGCATGTTACAGCATGAAGTTAGAAACAGAACTCCTTCAATTGAAATATTACTGAAAGAGGGTTTTGTGGCTAGTAAATAAAACCTCCTTTGGAGACTTGTGGGCTGGCTGATCATGTTCTTGCTGTACCAGAGGAATTGAGTGAAACACCTCATTCTTTGCAGCAGCATGTTGGCTCTAGATGCTGAGTGAATATAAGAAGTTGGTGATTGAGGGCCCCTCTGAGGGATGCCACGGCAGCCCAGTGCTCATCTCAACACAAAGAGCTATTTCAGCGGTGCAAGATGACACGCTTCTTCCTGCCATTGAAAACAGATTTGCATTGCAAAAACTACCTGAGCTTGACATTGTGAAATTGCTTCCTTATGCTCCATGTACCATAAAAGGAGCCCAACCGAACTGGGAAGGATACATCCTCGCCCAAGCTACACACTGCAAACAGCTACAGGAGCCCAGAGCTGAGTAGCAGGAAATGTGTGGGAAAGCCATCTGCTGAAGGCACTTAGAAACAGTGTGAAAGTCTTTTTTCATTCACTTCCTGACAAAGTAGTAATATGTTGCCTCATTATAGGAAGAGGGTTGCTTGTTATTATTATTTGCTTTAGTAACTCCTAGAAGCCCAAAGGTAGGGGACAGGACTCTCACTGTGTTAGCTGCTGTTGGCACATGTGAGAGGAGACCTTTCCCTATACCCACTCCCCCCAAATTTTATAACATAAAAGGACAGAAAGCATAGGATTATTTTTTTTTTGTTCCAAGTGGGGAACTGAAACAGATGGGAGAGACTGAAGGAGCTGGAAGCAGAACATGTAATAATTCCCAAGCCTTGACTTTCTCAGCAGAACTGTGCTTTGACTTGTATACTTTCTCTCTGAGCATTTCTAGTGAGCAGTTTGTACCTTGGCATGCTGCTTGCAATGAGCTCTGCAGTTCTCCTTGGTAAACTCGGCATTTAGCTTGGTGTGGGCACACTGCTGAGAGCTCCTGCATGCTTTGCTGTGCTGAGGTGGGGGGAGGGAAATCAAAGCAATGTGCAGAAGGGATTTTAATCATCACTTAGCAAATTAAAAAAAGAAGGTTACAGTGGAGACCTTAAACCTGAACTTTGGCATCTCAATCATATCTTTCACTATGCACTCCCAGTCCAGCTCACCAAATTTTCCCCATGGTTTAATGCTGTTATAACCTCAGGCAGTATCTTCGTTCTGAGAAAAGCAGAGAACCAAAGGCTGTATTTCAAGAGGAGGCAAAGTTCCTTATAGCCTACTTACTATTATTAGATATTTAAAATTCTCCTATATCATCACCTCATTGGAAGACCTCAGATCATTTTAAGGACCTTATTTTAGCCTCTTGGTGACTGAGACAAGAGGCTAATTTTTAGAGACTGGAGCAGACTTAAAATTCCTACCCTTGAGTTTTCCTTATCAGTGTTTGCTAGATTTGAGGATGGATTTTTTCAGTCCCATGCATTAATTGCAAGATGGAGCTTTCCAGGTCCCCTTGCTGTCCTTATGTGGGTGTTGGCTGCTTAGCATTTGTGACAGGTTTAGACAAACTACATATGTGTTTGTGTTGGCTTTTCATCTCTGGGGAAGGCAGGGTTAAAAAAATGTCCTGAAGCCTAATTAGTTGGTGAAAGAATGTCAGCAGCAGCAGGAAGGAGGAGGGGTAGGATGAAGGAGATGGTGGATGCTGCCCTGCTTTGAGGTAAAAGAGGCTGAAGCCCAGGGACTCCAGAAGGAACAAGCAGGACCATGTGGGCTGGTAGCTCCTGAGGCTGAGACTGTCATTTGACATACAGAGCTTAGTGCCAAGGGAATACCTTCTCCAGGAGAGAGATGATCAAGTATTCTGAAATGGGGCCATGAGGTGTTAATAGCTAAAAACTGTAGAAATTCAGATTTAAAGAGCTAGTACCTACTAGTGAAGAATGACTCGCACCAGAGAGCAGCCTTTGTCCTGTGAGTGAAGCAGGGTGTGCAGTGTCAGATGGGGCAGAGCTGAGTCTCTGAAAAAGGCTTACAGCACCTTATCACAGACTTCTCATAACCTTCTCCCTCCCAAACAACCCACTGTGACACAAAAGACAGGTGCAAAATGCAGAACCAGGAACATAAGGAGGATACCAGCAACACCTCAAAGGACACAGAAGCTGTAACAGCACTTCTTTGTAGGACTTGTCCTCTCTCAGTGCTCAGCTCATGATCCCAGGCAAGACTTCAGTCTATGTCAATACAGCTGTAGGCAAGCACATCCATGCAGCTGTATTGGTACTTTTCATTTGCTGAAAGCCTAAGTGGTACAGGAGCCAGAACTATGTGGGTGCAGGGTTTAAGCACTACCACTGCCTCAGGGATTACGTGCATAACCTCTTCAGAATAAGAGACGAGACATGTGAGACTGCAATTCCACTATGGAGCAGCAAATGTGGAATACTAAGCAGCCAGTAATCAAGTGCTAATATAATGCTGAGATTTAAAAAAGCCTCAACTTAAGCCCTGTGAACGACAACAGATTGTTCTCCACTCTCTTTCAATTTGCCCAGATTCTCTTGACTCTAGGAGGACTGTTTACACTCTTGCTATATCCCTAGCTATATTTGAGTTACTGGCAAGTTTTGGCCAGGTGACAAACTCAATAAGCACTGAATCATGCCTCAGCAAGTGTAAACTGTCTCTATCAGTCTGTTTCATCTGCATTGGAGAACAACAGTCCTCCAAAATGGGAGCAGGGCTGGGCTGGAGCGGGAAGGGCAGCACCGAGACTCAAGTTTTTTGGATGTGGCAGTTCTGAAGTGGGTTGATGAAGACTATTTCTGACAGTGACAGGGAGTTAAGGGAACAAAACCCATGCTTGAACATTATGTACTGGTAGCCTTAACTTGGTGGTTCCTCTGACAAGGCTTAGCTGAGGAGCATCTGGCTGTGAGAGGCTCCTGTAGCGCAAGTGTCACATGAGGATAATCCCATGCGGTTTAAAGCCCAAAGCAGCTGTCTGGTTTTCCTCTCCTACCTTCTAGTCTGTTCTTTCAGTTTATGCTTATGCTGAAACCATGACAAGTCTTACATTTCCCAGCCAGTGACAGAAATCATACATACACAGAAAATTACTGAGGGTCACCAAATCTGATGAGAGACAAGTTCCTAGCCCTGGATAAGGCACCTGACACAATACAGGAGCTCTGCAAATTGGGCAGAAGCTCTCATCCATGTTATATGGGAAATATGTTCTGCCCAAAGAAAAGGTGAAAGATCTTCTCTAGCTCATCTGCTACACTTAGGAGATATGGCTGTGAAAACATGGATAAACTTAGTAATGTTCCTGGTTCAGGAAGCTGAGGTCTTTTTGCATTTTTTTTAAAGCCAGTTAAGAGAAAAAAATGGATTAAGTGGCTTTTTTTTTCTTTCTTGACAAGAAAATCTACAGCAGAATTAGGATTTGTTTCTTCAAGTGTCAGTACAGAGTGTTATACCCAAGACTTGCTCTTTTCTCACCTCCAGAGGCACAGGAAAACTGCATACACTGATTGAGTGAAGACCTGTACACTTGATCCATTCCAGAGTCTTCTGGTCCTAGCGTTCAGGTCCTAGTGATCAGGGTGTCAACCCTCCCACAGGCAATCCCCATGTCAGCCCCAGAGACTCACCTCTGACAGAACCTAGTCTGAAAGATGCTCTTACAACATTAGATGGGACTCTTCAGCATGAGTCTGTGGTGTGTGTTTTTGTTCTATGCTATTTTGGGAATGAGCAACTGGTAAGAAGAAAATGCTTTCATCTGCTGGAGTAACTGTGTTCTCAAGCATTAAAATTATGGTTTGTACTAACTGTCCAGTGGGCAGAAAAAACCCAAGGTTCTTAATTCCAGAAGACAAGTTAACTTCTGGGGGAAGGAGGCAGAAACTGTTAAGTCTTTTGCTGTCAGAAAGAAACTCATGCTGCAAGTATTCAGTCAATTAGGCTGATTTGTAGCAGCCTCACTATAAATCCTCTTTCATTCAGAGGCAAGTTAAGCTCTTTGATGAAACATGCCATTCCAAGGAATTTCAGTAGGTTCTCACACATCTAACCATGGCAGAGTTATCTGTAGTGACACACCACCTGAGAGTGACATGGTACATTCAATCCTACAACATTACAGCCAATGTACCTCAAAAAAGGGAGGCCAGCATAGACCCCTTCACCTCAGTCATACATTAGCCTTTTCCTTGCATCTTAGATTTGTTCAGCATATTAGTAAATTAGAAACAGATTTTCTAAATCAGTTTTAGATACGAAAACAGTCACAGAGAGACATCTGTGCAGTAATGACCACTCAATCCAGTAATATAACTGTTTTGCCAATGAAATACATCACTCCTTAAAGGGGTAACATCAGTTTATGGCAGGAGGCCTCATAGGGACACCTGTTGTTCTGACCAGATACAGAACCATTTTCTCTTTGTTAAGTGGAAGCTTTCCCACTCATATGCCCAAAAGGTGGTTTGCAGCAGAGCAGTGAGCCTTTCCCATGCCCAGGGTGGCAGGGTGCCTGCCCTTGCTGTGCCACAGTGACTCACCCTGCTGAGCTGGTCCAGGAGTCTTTGGTTCTGCTCGGAGAGTTCCTGGACAGCTCGTGTCTTCTCGCGGTCAGCTTCGCGCAGGTGAACCTGCTGCTTCTCCAGCTCGTCCTGCAGCTGCTTCACGTCGCTTTCCAGTTCAGACACCCTTCCTTCCCACTCTCCTTCCTTGTTCTCAAATCGCCTCCGTAGTTCGTGTTTCTCTTGTTCTAGGTGCTAAATAATGGAGGAGAAGAGGTTAGGAAGGGAGAGGAAAAGAGTGAACATTGTCTTCTTTTCCTCGTCTATGTGTAGGGCTGAAACTTTGTGCAGGAAAGAGAATGGTACTAGAGCGTGACAATGGCATGGAGATGGCAATCCCACATCAGGGCAGGTCACTGGCAGTAAAGTCATTTTCCATTTCCAGCAATTGGCCTGTCCTTGGCCACTGGAGATCAGCACATTGAATTTTTACTGAAATAACTGCCAAAAGAGTAAAGTAGGCTGCATGTCAATAGACAGAATATATAGGTCAGGCAGAGCAATTGATTTAGCAGAGCCCAGCTTAACTCCAAAGCAATATTTCAGTGGCCACTGGCATAATTCTTTTAAATTTGCTTTTATAGTCAAAACTACACAAACTGTATCCTTACTGTTCGTGAGGAATGTAGATGAGGCATCCTTCTTGTCATATGGGTCTTATGAACAACAGTTGAATCATCTATCCATTTTCTCCTTCTATTCCTGACCTAATTAGTTGTCTGAGAGGTTGATAGTGCACAGTAACTCCATTGTTTGATGCACTCTGCTCTGGAATGGCAATGGATGCAATGAGTGGTAGCTGTGGACATTATGCACATGCACGTTCTGGGTTGCAGGTTTCTTAGGAACCTCTCTCAGTTCTGGAGACTCTGCTCTGCTTAGGATTGGCTGGCAAATGAGGAACAGCACGAATCTAGTGAAACTTTTGCATGTTTTACAGGCTCAGTTAAATGAGGCCTTGACTGAAACAGAGCTGCAAATCAGGTCAAAGCAGATTTATGTTGTGCCCATTTGAAAGAATCCAAAACTCTAAGCCTGAATTTCCCCTGGTGACTGAAGACACGCGCGTACTCGCAGAACAGTCCCAGATTGGGGATATGGGTTTGTCCCAGGGTTAGCAGGGAAACTTGAGGAGCAGGAGTCCTCTCCTTGTTGGTTATCTTCTGACCCCCAGAATAATCTCCTGCTACTCTCTACCAGATTCAACAGTCTTTTAGTAACGTGTCTTAGCAAAGAACAGAAACCCACTGGGTCCAGCACTGACAACACTCGCCCATTTTTCCCAAGGTATCACTCCCTGGTGAACAATTCCCATGGCACTTCTGATAGGGGAAAATAAAAGTGTTAGGAGAAAAAGAACATTGCACTGCATTTATGTGAAGTGGCTTTTTACTGCTTGTTAGAAACACAGGCTGTGAGGGGGCTGTTTCCCCTGGGTGCCTACTGCTGATGACACACAGCCTCCCTTACCAGGGTCTCTGTCACCTTTCTGAGCAGGACTGAATGTCACAGTCCTCCAGTTCCCCAGCAGCCCTGTGGCCTACTCTTCCACATCTTTTACTCTGCCATACAGGTGCCATGTTTTCTCTTGCTTGACCTTATCTCCAAATCCTTTCCTATGCTCCTTCCAGTGCAGTGTAGCAGCACCTTGCTTGTGTCCTTCCAAATCCTTCTGCAAATTCCAGACTTCTATCAAAACCCCTCAAATGCGAGGGAAGGCTGATTAAAAACAGTGGCCTACAGCAGAGTATTGCCCTGTGTTTCATCCACTAAAGGACTGAGCACCCTTGCAAATGAGAGCTAAGTAGTATTATAAATATTTTTGATGCAATAGGTAGGCATGAGAGCCCAGCACCAGGCCCATGACAACCACTGCAAAGAAATCTTGTTTGTAGCCCAAGTGTGGCTAGAGCAGACACAAATTCACTTTTAGAGGCACACTGAAAATGCTTCTTTTATAGCTCTGTCTCCCTCACTGCTAGGCAACGTTTAGAAAGATCCAGGGCCTTCTCTAAATGGAAAATGAAACTTCAGCCTGATGAGGAGCAGCACTGCAGCTGAAGTGCCCCAGACATACCCAAATGTGATTTAGAAGCCACTGATAAGCCTTGCCAATCATTTAAAAAGCACTTTAGTCCTTTACTGTAAAAGAAAATCCATGCTACACATAGCTCCAGTAAACGGCCATCACAAAGGCTGGAGACAGAGGGAGGAGAAGAATATCAAGTTGATTCTCTTCTGATGGAGAAAGCAGAATTGTGGGTACAGTGGGACACAGAGAGGCTGTTGCAAAGAGGGTAAACCAGATGAGACATGCTGACTGGTTCCCTCCTGCCACTCCCAGCAGCCGTCTCCCCTGGCCTGCCCTCAGCCCAGCACCTGCACGGCTGCAGATCTGGAGAGGGTTTTTCTGCACGTAGTGCTGATAGGGCAAACTGCTGTCCTCAGTAGGGGAGTTTCTTGTTTCCTGAGTGTCTCTCCATTCATCAGCTGCTCATTGATTTTTACACAGAATTGCTTCCTAGAAGATGTTTTCTTCTGAAAACAGCTTCTCTTCAACTTAACTGAGCTAGGCTGGTCCTCATTTAAAGAGATGAAAGCAAGGGGGAGTTTCCCAGCGGATAAAGAAGGTTCATATTGTAAAATGCTTGGACACAGGAGGCTTCTCTGTGCCAGAGGAACAGCAGTATTAACTGTTTTAATCCCTTGCAGAGGATAAAACTGTCTAGATCACACATCAGAATTTATTACTGGACTTCAATTCCATGATTAGAAAGGAATTTCAGGCTGTGAAGTGAAAGGTAGGTGTATGTCAGTAATGAACCCACCAAACCAGAACATACTAAATCTTGAGGCAAAGCATCAGAGAAGCAGGCCAGCACACCTTGGCTGCTGTGAAATGGAGAGGCTTCACTGAGCTCTTGTAACCAGCTGTAAACTGGGAGAAAATCTCTTCTCCTAAATGCTACTTAAACATCATTATATCAGGTTGTCACCAAGGATCTCATCTGAGACTTTGCTGCTGGTCATCATCAGAAAGTTCTCAGCACAGGGAAGGAGGTAACAGCTGTGGGTCCTTCCTCTCTGCTCCTCTGAAATTGAAAAGCTTTTGTGAAATTTTATTCACTTCAGTGGCAACAGGAGGAGGCCAACATTTAATCTGCAGAGGCAAGGATTACCAGGCTTGTGTTGTAGAAGATTAATGTTCAAATTTGATTTTTTTGTGTGAAGTAGCACTGGGTTAGATTTGCCAAACCCAGTGGAAAAAACCTGATGCTTAAGTAGATAACACTAACTCCTATCAGATGGGTAGCCTGGAAAACAGCAATCTGTTATTCCACTGGGAAGTTAGGGCAATAGTAATGGGATGAAAAGATGTAAACAGTTGGTTGTGTTTACAATCCCTTCATTCACCTTCTGAACAGGCCTGTGAGAGCAGAGGTAAACATTTGGGGAATGTTATTTAAAGTACTACAAAGTCATAGTTTTTCCCCTCTCCTTTTCATCTTTACATTTTGCAAACATTGAGTGGCACTTGAGGCTCCTGAATTCCCTAACAGCCTGCTCAGTGAGTACCTAAACTTGTGTGTTTTTCCTTTAATGGTAGGAAAGGGTCTACTCCAACTCAAGGAAAACCACGTCAGCACAAGGCCACATACGTCTGTTCTTGCCTAAAGATCAACCTGAAAACATTCACCCTGGCAAATCTTAATAGTCTGGGAAATTCTAATCTGATAAAGAGTCACTAAACAACAATTTGAGCAAATGTCACCTTCAGTATTTTTCTATCAGAAGAGCAAATGCAGGGAGGAAGGGATCAGCTAGAGTAAAGTGCCAAGTTTAATAACAGAGAGGAATTTTGTCGGGAGAACAAAGGCCATACAGGAATTTCACAAATCCTCTTGAACTTGAGAAATTTAAGTCCGTGAGGAAGGCACACAGAAATATGTAGGAATGCAGAAAGAACTGGTCTAGGGTAGTGACTTAAAATTTGAATGTTAATCCAGCACTATTCAAACTCTCTCCAGAAAGATAAGAGAAGCTTTGCTCAGCCTTTTAAGCAGTATTACTTACTGGAAGAAATACAATTTCAAGAGTACCTCTGAGGAAAAAGAGTGGTGGTAATAATAGTGGCCCTCTTACACAGTTGTGCAAGAGAGTTGTTCCAAAAGAAAGCAGCCTACACAAGTCTTTTTCTTTGTAACAGCTCTGGTTTATCCTTAAAAATCAATAAATAGCTCAATGCACCGAGTTCCTGGCAAACTGCTCTCGCCAGATACCTGTAGGCATTTTCCAGAGCAAACAGCTAAGAGAGATGTATCATTAGGGCTTATCTCCTGTCATGCCTAATGCCTTAGCTGCAACAGCTTAAGCGTAAGGGTCACATACGCTCTGTAGCGAGCTCGGGACCTGCCGTGTAAATTTAACTTCCGAGGTATTTCTGTGAGGAGATGAGCCGCGCACATCTCGCCCAGGCGGCACCCCCGGGAGCCCCCGAGCTGCAGCCCGTTCCC
>NW_008681790.1:706-1013 GCF_000695815.1 Acanthisitta chloris | reverse complement strand
CAAACTGAAGGAGGGAAAGCCTAGGCTAGATGTGAGAAAGAAGTTTTTTCCTGTGAAGGTGGTGAGACACTGGCACAGGCTGCCCAGGGATGTGGTGGCTGCCCCAACCCTGGTGGTGTTTAAGGCCAGGCTGGATAAGGCAAGCCTTGAGCAACCTGATGTAGTGAGGAGGTGTCCCTGTCCATGGCAGGGGGTTGGGACTAGATGATCTCTGAGGTCCATTCCAGCTCCTAAATTCTATGATTCTGTGATTCTATGATTTCCATTTTGGAGTCATCTGGTGTTGAAAATTAGCAGAACAGACAGA
>NW_008681790.1:0-655 GCF_000695815.1 Acanthisitta chloris | reverse complement strand
CAACCTGAGAGAAGGTTGGGATTTTTTGGAGCTATGAGTCCTGCCAAGTGGAGAAGTCCATGTGCCCTTGGTATGATCTGCTGACTGGTAGGAAAACACCTGGAAGTATCTTTACCGCTGGTGTCTTAGTAGAAGTTTCTACAGCACACCAAAAAAAAGCTAATCCTGATGACAGAATTAGAGTTTTTATGTGAAAATCTGATATTAGTGTGCTCTTTTTAGGTTAATTTCGTCTGAGTGACTCAGACAAAAGGTTGTGATTGGCAATCAATAGCAGTGATATGAACCCTGTCATGTTTCTTTATTGGAATGACAATGCTCGGAGCAGACTGTGTGATTGTTTGCTTCTCGGCAGAGGTGTAGACATGATTGCACTGAGTTTCTCCCCTAAAGAAGGAGTTTGTGGGGGCTGAAGAAATCCTTGTGTGAAGGATCAGAGGCAAAGACTTCTGTATGAGTACAGAAGTGTAGATACAAGAAGAATGGGCATTGAGAGACTCATATCTGCCACTCAGCAGAGCCTAACTCATACCTCAAACCCCAAACAAACCTCTAAAAAGTGTTTTAAATTCCCAACATGATATGTTGAGTTTTATCTCCACAACAGAGAGTTAAAATATCATAGAAGCATAGAATTTAGAGGTTGGAATGGATC
>NW_008681789.1:4836-7801 GCF_000695815.1 Acanthisitta chloris | reverse complement strand
CAACCCTTAAGGGCTCCCCGTGTCCCTCAAGGACTCCTCATGATCCTTAGTGGCGCTTCACGACCTCCACGGGCTCCTTACAACCCCCCAAGGACTCCCCACGACTCTCAGGGGCCCACTGCGAACCTCAGGGGCTCCTCAGGACCCCCATGGACTCCTCATGACCCTTAGTGGCTCCCCATGACCTCCACAGGCTCCCTGCAACTCTTAGGATCTCCCCACAACGACTGCCCATGACCCTAAGGGACTCCCTGCAACCCCCACGGGCTTTCCACAACTCTGAGGGGCTCCCCACAGCTCCTGGGGACAGCAGTGTGGGGCACTTTTGGGCACAGGTATATTCCACAGTATTGCAGGGATCAGGGATTTTACCCCATGGCACAGATCCTGTGTGGACATTGGGGAAAGACCTCACTCAACCCCTTTTCTCCCCCAGAAGGAAGCACAGGTACAGATGTGCCTGACAAAACCAAATCCCACCAAATCCTTCTGCCCATCCCTCATTTGGTAGCAGAGGGACACATCTCCCACACAGACATGTGCCTGAAGGTGACCCAAAGGAGTTATTTTGGCTCCTGCTGTGGTTCCAGTACAGACAGATGGGATGTGCAGGGTGGTGGATTTTGCACCAGGGAAAATCCAACCAGGAGCAATTGTGCTGCACAAGAGACCAAAGCACCCAGAACTCAGCAGCATTGAGTGCTCCCTGTTTCTACTAAAGATGAAAAAATACTTCCTGAAGGGCTTGAGTTCCTCAAGGATACCTAATGGCATCAGTTAGTGACAATTTTTACTGATGGTCATTAATGGAAGCTGGCAGAGCTGTGCCCAGGATGCCAAGAGGGTCAGCTCCCTGCTCAGAGAACTGGAAAGAGCTCCAGCCTTCCCCAGAGCCCCCAGGTGAGCTCACCTGGGCTGCACAGACCAATTCTGATTGGTGTGCCATCCACCAGGATCACTTCCATTCCCTCCCCATATCCCTTCTATCCAAACCATGACAAATGTGAGCTAAGCCATGCATAATTATCACAGAACATTATCACACAATCCATCAGGTTGGAAAAGACCTCTGAGATCATCAGGTCCAACCTATGACCTAACACCACCACAACCAACTAGACCATGGCACTATGCGCCACATCCAGTCTCACCTTAGACACCTGCAGGGAGCATCCTTTAAGGATAACATCATGGTGAACAGGAAATAAACAGGCGCATTCCAGCTCAGAAACTAAATGTCTTTATTCTTTACAAGCACTTAACAGTGCCCTGAACTCATTCAATCAATTAAATATGTAAAACTATTTGCTTTCACTAGCGAGTGGAAAAAGGAAAAGAAAGGAAAAAAATAATCCAAGTCACTTTTATTACTCAAAGGAAAACAATATGTTTGGTATTCATGGTGTATATGTATGTATGCATTGTCTCTTACACCTCCCAAAGCTCAGGCAGTTCATCTGCTTCCACTAGTCTCCCTGCAAGGGTAAACTTGAATAATTTAACTAAAAAATGAGCAGGAACTAAATCCATGGGACTTGCAGCACCAAGGTAGGTTTACCTGCAGATCTGTGCTCTTGAGCACTGGTGAATTCCTGGTGGCAAAGGCCAAATGCTGCAAGAAAATAAAGATTCACCTGATCATCTTTTCAAGTCCTGATGGATCCATCTAGCCAAGGGCTTCATTGGGAAAGGACAGACCTGCTCAGTGGCCTGAGCTCTGGTGTGGAGACAAGCAGAGGGAATGCCCTGCACAGCAGAGCTGCCAGGGATGGAGCAGGAGGGAACCTTCATGCCTCCAAGATGCACTTAGTGCTCAGTGCCAAAACCTAGAGCCACGAGTACAGCCACACACAGCAAGTGACTTTACAAAGTATATTTGCATTTCCCACCTGGTCATAAGCACAGAAATCCTACAGAAATCCTGCAGGCTGGAAGGAAAGGGGTTCAGTGCCCTCTCTGCAGAGCAACGTGTGCTGCCAGGGCCAGCTGCCTCCTAGGTTTGCTCTCCACAGCTCACATCTACACAGGAGAGTGTTTCTGCTGTGAAGAGATGTGACCTGTACTTCCCCAAATGCTGCTGGCATGGACTTGGCATCCTGGAAACACACCCCATCCTTCCCCTCCAGCTAGATGGGGCTCCAGACACCCTCAGCTGCTCTCTGCCAGCCCAAAGGACAAAGTATCACTGTCCCTGAGGGACTGCCTCCAACCCCCAGAGCTGCTCTGCTCCAGTGCCATCATCACAGCCCCTGCTGGGGAATTGAGGCACTGAGAAATGGTTTGGTGCAAAATGATAATCATGGACACGAGCAGAGCTGGGAAAAACAACCATTCCCTGCTCCGGAGGGAGGCCGAAGGCACATTGCTGGGAGAGAGTGCTGGCCAGAGCTGGAAGGACTGCAGACACTTCAGCTGCCACTGCCAAAACAGGAGCCAGAGAGAGGACAGACATGCATGGAGGATGTACTGACATAACTCAGCAGATAACCCAGAGTAGAGGTAGGCAGAACATGACAGGTTAAAGTTTCTGATCCAAACTGGATGAAACTCCTAAAGGACAGGCAGCCCCAGCAGCTGTGCTAAAAATGAAACAAGACCCGTTTTGTGTTGCATAAAGTAAGAATTTAAAAGGGATAATTAGCATTATAGTAATATTCCTCATAAACCCAGGATTTGTAATTAGTTGTTCCCCCACAGGCTACAGGCAGCCCTTAAATAGATTATTTGTATATTTATGAAGCAGCCACATTTGTCATGCTGCAGGTCACCTCCAAGACCTGCCACCACATGGCTGTGGAGATGTCCCAGGTGAGATGGGCCTCTCCCATAGCCCCATCTAGTATCAGCCACACCTTGGTGTCCACCTGCCACCCATTCCCACCCAGGCAGTCCATCAGCCAGTCTGTGAGCACCAAGACAAGCCAGAGGGATGGATCCTGCTCCCAAACCACACTCTGCTCCAGCT
>NW_008681789.1:0-4818 GCF_000695815.1 Acanthisitta chloris | reverse complement strand
CCTGCTGTTACTGCATTCCTCATGTTACACAGGTACATTCAAGCCTTTTCAGTAACTGGTAGATCCAAGACCTCATATTTAGTCCCACTGCAGTCTCCACACCACTGTGTTATTTGTGGTTTTTTTTTCCCAACCAGAAAGAGGATGGGAACTTCAAAGCACCAATAAAGCAGGAAAACAGAGCAGCAGAGTTGGTTTGCCAGGGATACTAGTCCTGGCAATCTCAACATGGAACTTTGTTCAGAATTAGAAGACATTCCTCATTCTTCAAGCAGGTGTCTGCATTTCACACTCAAAGTCCCAGTATCATCTTGCCCAGAACGTGGAGTACATCCCCAAAGGGCTTCTCAGAAGCCCATTGTCCAGCCGCAGCTCCAGTCACCGTGGGGCTGCAGGGCACAGCAGGGAATGGCTCTCTGGCACAGACCCCAGGGGCTGTCAGCAGCTACAGCAGACCCTGATGAGTTCAGCCGAGCAGCTTCTCCCCAGAGCAGTGGGTCCTTGGAGGAGAAGGTGAGTGGGCATGCACCAGCTCCAACTCCCACTGCTCCAAATCTACTGGGCAGATCAGGGATGTGGACTGTGCTGGGTGCCCAGCAGCTCTAGGTGCCTGTGCCTCCAGCAGCTCCTTCACAGTTTCCATTGGGGGACAAACTGGTCAGAGCCACTTCTTCCTCAGGGTCCTGCAGGTCATCTGCAGAGAGCAGAGGGAGGTCAGGGGAGATCTGAATGGGAAACCCTCATGCAAAATACAGCTTAAGATGGAAACAAAGCATGGGATAAAGCAACTGATACACACTCACAAGCTAAGCACAGCTGAGTTTTTTTCATAGGTTCAATTTTTCTGACCATTTAGGACATGTCTCAAAGCAGCACAAATTGAGCATTTCAGTTATTTTCTCCAGCTCTTATACTGTTTAAGCATTTTATGTGTTTAACGAGACATTTGGACAATGTCCTTAAAAACATCCTTTAATGTCTGGTCATCTCTGAAATGGTCAGGCAGTTGGACTAGATGATCATTCTAGGTCCCTTTTAACTGAAAATTCTCTATTGTATTCTATTCTATTCCATTCCATTCCATTCATCTTTGTGTTCCACAGAGCAGTCTGGATCTCCACACCACACACCTTGTAGCCTCCTGCATGAGGCACTTCTGCAAAAAGAAAATGACTGCTGGGAAGTGCAAGCAGAAGTCCCAGCATGCAGCAAGGGCTGAAGGCTAGGCTATGTGTTTCCTAACAATGTCCTTTAGAATCAGGGACCCCAAGGCTGACTGCCCTCTCCCTTCTCTCTAACAGCCCCAAAGGCAAGTGGTTTGGGAGCATCCTTCCACCTGTGTTTGCAGAGAGCACCACATAGCACCAGAATGATGCTTTCAATTCATTGCTTGGACAGACAGTAGCTCTGCTGACAAAACTCCAGCAAAACTCAGCTGAATTCAGCAGTACTTCCAGGGGTGTACTGGGGCCCTGCACTCAGTGTGATTTTGTTAAGACAAGCAAAAGGTCAGAAAACAGGGAGATGGCAACACAGCAGACAGATGTGTGCTGGTTGTCTTCAGGTTTGGGCCAAACCACAGCCAGGGAAGAGAGGTCAGCTGCAGAGATGGAAATAGCTGAAGGAGGATACCAGCAAGGGGTTTGGGCACCAGGACCACAAGGGTGTCATGAGGAACCTCTGATGGTCACAGGAGGAGTACAAGGGAGAGAGCTGGGCTTACCTTCATGGACATTGTTTGCAGCTTTTGCTTCCTGACCCTTTCTCCAGCTCCTCCGGCTCCAAGAAATGCACCGCAGGAAGGATGGGAGCCTCCACCTCTCCCTGTCTTTCCCCTCTTCTGAATAAACCAGAGAAAATGAGTTCAGATGGGCAGTGGGTCAGACCTGTTGCTCCCCCCACCTTCCCTCCATGAGCCAAACTCCTCACAGCAAAACCAGGCCTACTCCACAGAGCCCACTGGAAAGCACAGAGCAGCTCCTGGCAATCCTTGTCTCTGGCTGAAACCTCTCTCCTACCCTGGAAATTTGTCCCTGGTGTCAGTTTCTATATTGCCACCTCACTGCCAAAACCACCCCTGGATGTGGCAGCCCAGAGTGGGCAATAAAACTGGCAGGAGCTCAGCTGGCACACGTGGTGAAGCTGGGGGCAGACACAGCTAGGGAATTCCCACAGAAGGAAGTTTTCCTTTTGCATTATCACACAGCTTCTGCCATATCAAGCTACCTACTGCTTCCTCCTTTATTAAGCAACTCCTCCCTCCCATGGAGACCTGCTGGACACAGACTTGCAGCAGCATACTGAAAACTGCAACTGTAACTGCTTGCAAATTGCAGAGAGCATGTGGCCTTCCTCGATGTGTAGTATTTATTCCGGAAGACAACAAAGTTACTATAGACTTTCAAGCCATTATAGTAAAACACTACAGCAGCTTGTAAAATACTACAGCAGTGTAATTTTTATGGTCTCCAACAGCAGCAGTTCAGCATTTCCATTGAAATATCATCCAGCCTTTCACCTCCTAATCAGATAACAAATGATAAGCGTCCTTCAGCTTATCGAACCATTGCGACACTAAAGGGTTCACAGTGGCAGTGCTTCCTGCCAGTCAACAAACTGAAACCTCCAGCTGCAAACACATCCCCTCCTGCAGTGTGCTGGGACTCTGGACACCACTGAGGCACCGCAGGATCACAGCCCAGCACATTGCTGCTTAGACCAAAGAGATGCAGGAACCCTTTCCTGTCCCAGATCCACTGTACAAAAGACAGTGTCCAGGACATTCCCAGCACGGGGGGGCTGCAGCTCCAGAGCAACCATCACAGGCAGGGCAGAGCTGATAGCAACTTCCAGAGTGTGGGAGCATTTTCAGTGTGTGGAAGAGCAAGAGGCTTTGAAGCTGGACTGAAATAAAATGGGCACAAGCACACGTACACGGAGCCTTGCACTCTGTATCCCTCCCAGCATCTGTGTGCAGAGGCAGGATCCTATTTTTTGAGCTAAGCACAAACTCCTTTCAAAGTCAAGAGGCAAAACAAGACAAGCACAGCTCTGACTGCAGACATCCTTATGGTGACATCCCTAGAACCTGCTTTGCAGGGTGCTCCACAGCCCCACACACATCTTTCCCCAAATCCTCCCTCATGTCACATTAAAGACATTATTTCCTTTGTTCCTTGCTTGTGGGCAAAGCCACAGGGTAAAGGAGACCTGGCTGCAATGAAGCTGGTGCCTGGCACTGCCTGGACTGGCTTTTTGGAGGCACAGCTACAACTGGGATCCCTCTGGCCACATGGAGATTTTGGAAGGCAGGGCTCACAGGAGCATGGAAAGAAACTGTCCCTGCCTAAGGCTGAACCCTGCAGCTGATGAGTGTCCTCATTACATAGGCAGGTCCTGGGACACTTAGATGACTCAGAGCACCAGGCAGAGCATCAGAAGTAAATTAAAGCTGAGTCCTCCTACCCACCATGCTTACAAAGCACACACAAACAGGCTGCAACACCTGCTCCAGCTCCTCCTGCTCCTTGTTCTCCACAAAAATACATGTACTGAGCCATGCACCAGCAATGTGCAGAGGTAGAAAAAGGTCATGCATGCAGGGATGCTTCTCTGCCTCTGCAGCTGCTGTCCCACCAGGCTGCTGCAACCAGAACTGAAGGACTCACTGGTGTCTGGGAACACACCAGAAATTCTTGGAGCAGGAACAATGTGAGGAAGACAAAAGTATGCTAAAGGACAGAAGCTGGAAAGAGGATTGTGCATGCCTAGTACAGAGTTGGCAGAAGACAGTCCTGTGCGCTAGAAATGGGTCACAGCCATGTCAGAGCTCCTCAATGTTCAGATCCAAGATTCTGGGCTGAGCTGAAGGAAAGAAGCACCTGAGCCGCAGCCAACCATCCCCATGTCCCAGGGGTCCCAGAGGACCCTGTCACTGTGGTGCTGAAGGCAAGTAACAGGATTCCTTGGGGTAAAGGCAGCAAGATAGCAGAACACCCAAGCCCTTGGAAATGCTGGGAAGAAAGGGAAAAGTAGGAAAAAATGAAATGAAGGAGGAAGAAAGGGGAAACGCCCCAAGTGCAAGCATTGCCAAAGATGTTTTATGTGGCATCTGTGACAGCAGAGCCTGCCCAGCTGCCCATCACCCTGTGCTGGCACACACACCTGACTCGCCTTTCGCCCCAGGGCAAGTGCAGTTCCTCAAGGCCTGGATGCCACTCAGCTTCCATCCTGCTACCCTCACCTTGGCACAGTTTTACACCCAAACAATGACTTGCTGTTCTTACTTATCCACTATGTAGAATCAGCACAAGCATTTTCAGTCGGCAGGAAGGTCAAGCCCTGCCTGCACCCTACAGCAAGGGCCACACCCCAGTCCCACATCCCCCAAGAACACACATCCCTAAGCATGGAAGGCCACGGTGTCATGGGTGGCTACAATGTCACAGCTCTCAGCTGCCACATCCCTCTTATCCATGAGCTGCTCTAGGGCTTCCCAAACTGCTGGGAAGTTTGTCGTCGCCAGCTCCCAGGACTGGGAACCTCACCAGAAAGAGATTTCATAGGGGAAAGGCAGATGTAATTGGGTGTGGGGAAAAGATCCCATCAGTAGTGGTCACATCCCGACGGGAAAAGCCAGATCCCATTGAGCGGGAGATCCCATCAGGAGACATCAGATCCCATTACGATAGGCTGGATCCCACTGGTGAGGAGAAGATCCTAGAGGAAAACGGAGCAAATCCCGTCGCAAAGGGCCCGGGCCCCGGGTGCGGGAAGGTACCTGCGGGGTGCTGCAGCGCGGCGCGCAGGGCGCGGCAG
>NW_008681788.1:0-1363 GCF_000695815.1 Acanthisitta chloris | reverse complement strand
CATGAGAGCAGAGTAGAGGAGGAGAATTGCCTCTTTTGACCTGCTAGCCATACTCCTTTTGATGTACCCCAGGATTCTGTTGGCTTTCTGGGCTGCTAGCACACACTGCTGGCTCATGGTGAGCTTCTCATCCACTGTCACTGCCAAGTCTTTCTCCTCACTGTTGCCAGGCATTATACTATATTGCCTACTACTGAAACATCATTCAGTGTTTGGCAGGAAGTTTTAAATGAGCAAGATATACCCTGCTCTTGCTTTACCTTGTTAATTAACATGTCCTTTCTGTGGCACTGGCTGTGCATGTCACTCCGATGTAGCTGTGTGTGGCTTCTTCATTGGGTTCTGAGGACTGTACTTGTTGACTGTAGCAAGATTTTTAACAAGTGCTACAACAAAGGATTGTGGCATATGGCTCACAATTCATCTAGTTCTTTAAGTGCAGCTGTTAAATTAGGTGAAGTTTAAGTATAGAACTCAAGAAAATCCCTTATAATTACTTGGATGTAATTATTCAGGAAATTAAAATAAGCTATACCCTGTGAAAGCACAAGACTTCATGAATTTTGAGGGAGAGGAGGAAAGGGGCAGAATACAACAACAGAATTTATGCTTACTCGCCTTAGCTGAATGTCTCCTGATAAGGGGTATAGCAAATCAATTAATCATAGTAAAGACACATAGCATTGTAGCTGTACTGGTAAACTTGCTTCTCTTGTTCTGTCTTAGACTGTGAGATCATAGTTTACAGTTTCTGCTGCTAAATGTGGTTGTACAGATTACAAAACTTGTTGGGCAGAGTAGGGAGGGCTTCGTCATCTGAGGAAGTTATCAGCACACTTGCCTGCACTGAATGGTTATTTGGGTGGAGAAGGAAGGAAATATTGCTGTTGTAATTTGTAACATAGCCTATGACTTTCTAAAATTACCCTTGCTAGTTTAGGAGGAGTAGCATAATAATTAGAAGACAGGCCAAATATTTAGAAGTTTAACCATTTACCTTGTACCATAGCAATGTTAAATTAATTAATATAGCAATAGATAGTGGAGGGAAGTAGATGTTGTGTCAAAGGTTTTAGAAAATAAAAATAAAAATCACAGACAAGTATGTGTCATATATCTAGGCAGGAGTGTGAATTAAAAACTGGCTGAATGGCTGTGCCTGGAGTGTTAAAGCACAAAGTCAGGTTTGAGTCAAGTGCTGAACTGCACAGATCAATACTGGGATCAGTACAGTTCAACATCTTCTTTAATCACCTGAATGATGGGATAGATTGTGCTTTGGAGGAGTGGCTGATAGACCAGATGATTGCTGCCATCCAGAGGGACCTTTGCAAGATGGAAAAACAGGAACCCTGTGAAACTC
>NW_008681787.1:0-1465 GCF_000695815.1 Acanthisitta chloris | reverse complement strand
AAGGGGATGCTGCAGCCACATCCACCTAGGATAAAAGGGGATAGGGAGGGAGATGCTGCAGCCACATCCACTTGGGATATAAAGGGGTGGGAAGGGGATGCTGCAGCCACATCCACCTGGGATAGAAGGGGATAGGGAGGAAGATGCTGCAGCCACATCCACCTGGGATAGAAGGGGATAGGGAGGAAGATGCTGCAGCCACATCCACTTGGGATATCAGGGATGGGAAGGGGATGTTCTAGCCACATCTATGTGGGATATCAGGGGATGCTGCAGCCACATCCAACTAGCATAGAAGGGGACGGTAGCAGGAGATGAAAATGATGCCCTAGCATGGTGAGAGAGGTCCTGGAGGTGGCAGGAGATGAAAATGATGCCCTGGCACGGTGAGAGAGGTCCCTGGCAGGGCTGGAAGCATCAGAGAGAGACTCACACCCTTCCTGTGTTCATTCAACTCCCCCAGGTCCAACCAGTCTCCTGGTTGTCCCACTTGCCTTTCATCTAGGCTCAGGTTTATTTTATTTTTTTTCCCTTGCTTCCACCTTGTGAGTAATTGTTGGGAAAGGCAAATCAACAGGTCGTAAAATGATGAAAGCAGCGTTGTCTGGCAAATCCTCCCCTCGGGCTCACTTCTCTCTCATTTCACTCTGATCAACGGCTCCTGCCCTCCCCAGAGCCCTCTTGATTTCCATCACATCCCTTGGATTAGGGAAGAAACGTTTCTGATAGCGACACAACATGAATCTAGACACACCCAGCCTTGCTCTGCCAGTCCAATAAATCAGGAGCAGAGCCAGGAATAGCTTCTATCCCAGTAATAGAGCAACAACTACACCACACTGAGACGGGGAGAGCAATCCAAGCTCCTTAATGGAGATGGTTATATCCAAATAAAGGGGTTTTATGTCAGTATAAATTATTCTCTTCCCATTTAGGGATGCCTTGCTGCAAAATGAATGGGCTCCAGCAACTGCCAAGCTGGATTCAGATGGATTGGTAAAGGGAAAAAAAAAGAAAACAAACCCAACAAACCTTCCCAAACCACTGGCAAAGCCTCAGTGAGTGAAACACAAGGTGGGATTTGGTGGCTCTTTCTGCTGCACTTGACACTTTGGGATTTCCTTAATCCCTTGGGATGTGGTGCTGTCCCATTTCATTCCCCCTTCCACGCAGGAACAGTGAGAGTTTTCAGGAAGCAGCAGGTTTGGGAGGGTTTTCCCCCCTAAAAATGTAGGTCTGGGGTTTTTTACCCTCCCAAAAATGCAAGTTTGGGCTCTTTTTCTCCCCCAAAATGCAGGTTTTGACTCTTTTTTCCCCCAAAAAAATTCAGCTGTGGGGTTTTTTTTTCTCCCAAAAATGTAGGTTTGGGCTCTTTTTCCCTCTAAAATGCAGGTGTGGGGTTTTCTCCTTCAACCCAAAATTCAGGTTTGGGTTATTCTCAAGGTCCTACATCTGGGCCATGACA
>NW_008681786.1:0-1351 GCF_000695815.1 Acanthisitta chloris | reverse complement strand
CCACCCTCACAGGGAAAAACTTCTACCAATGTCTAATCATAGCATGAGGCAAAGCAGCCAGGATCAGACTCTGCCCTGGGACACAGTTGCAGGAACCTCAGCAATGACACAGCTCTGCAGCACTTTGCAATCCCAATGGAGCATCCATGGCACAGAGGAAACAGCAGCAGCACCCTCAGTGCACAGACACCCCTGGGGGCACCCCTGGGCCTGGGGCTGCAGGGGTGAGTGCACTGCTGGGTGGAAGGCAGAGACCCTCTCATGTTTGAGGAGGGTTTGGATGCTGGAGCCAGGTGACAGCAGCACTGGGAGAGCTTCTGGGGCAGTAGAAAGCTGTGAGGTCAGACTGGGGGGAGAGGGCTGAGCTGCCTCTGGAGGAAGTTGCTGGCTGTGTGACCTGGCTGATGAGTAAGCCTATGTAAACCCATGGCAAGGTAATCCTCAGCCAGGGCCCAGCACTTTGAGGTGTTGCTCATGGGATGGAGAAGACTCCAGCAGTTCCAGGAGGTTCCAGAAGGACATTGATGCCATTGCCCATACCACACTGTGGGAAAAAAAATCTGGATTTCAAACAGCTCCAAGAGCTCCTCAGGACTCATCTCCCCTCCACTGGCAGAGGCACAGCCCAGCACAGCCCAGCAGCACTGCTGCTGCTGCTGCAACTCCTGCTGGCCCTGCCCTTTCCCCTACTTGAAGCATAATTGCATGAACACAAAATATGAAATAGATGCATAAAAAAAGGAAGATGTTGGTCCCAGGGAGAGGCCAGTGGGGACACAGCTGCACCAGCTATTTTTCCATGCCTGGGGTGTCACTGTGAGTTGGGGCAGGTGCAGGTAGACAAACAGAGCCCATGTTTGTGCACTCTTCAAACTGTCACTGAGCTGTGTTTGGGACCCAGCAGGAAACTGAAACTTCTTGTTGTGATGTGGATGCAACTGATGTGTAAGTAAATCACATATTATGTGGTTAATAATACCAGAGCAGGGACTCCAGGCAGGGCTGGGGTAAACAGCCCAAACAGCAATAGCCATACCATTACTGTAACACTTGTAAATGTCAAGGCAGCAAAAGGTGCAGAGAGGTCTCACGTGGATGAGGACTGGCTCAGAAGGCTCAGAGGTGCCTTGGACTGCAGGGAGATGAACTCCAGCAGCCTGGGAGCTTGGGGGTGCGTGGTGAAGCAGATGAGTTGGTGGTGAAGTGGTGAAGCAGATGAGTTCCCTGCACATCCCCAGCCTGCAGCATCCCAACAGGAGAGCCCAGTGATGCTGCAGGTGGATTGGTTTGGTGGGACATCCTCAAAGCACAGCACAGGCAATGGCCCAGTCCCAGCACACAGCCCAGCCCC
>NW_008681785.1:0-3642 GCF_000695815.1 Acanthisitta chloris | reverse complement strand
CTCTTCTTGAATAGCCTGCCCTTTTTTTTCAGAGTTGGTAAACTCTCCTTTTTTCCATAATTTCCTGCATAGTTTCCCTGTTCAGCCAGGCCAGCTACCTTCCCCGTCGGCTCGCCTTACAGCACACCGGGACAGCTGCTCCTGTGCCTTCAATACTTCCTTCTTGAAGTATGTCCATCCCTCCTGGACCCCCTTTTATCAAGGGCTGTTTCCCAGGTTACACTTTGAACCAGACTTTTGAGCAGGCCAAAGTCTGTTCTTTGGAAGTCCAGGGTAGAGGTTTTATTGATGGCCCTTCTTGCATCCCTGAGTATTGAAAACTCAATAAATTCATGGTGCTGCAAACGGCCTTCAACCACCACATCTCCCACCAGACCTGCTCTGTTTGTGAACAGCAGGTCTAGCAAGACCCCACCCCGGTAGGCTCTTCTACCAGCTGGAGTAGAAAATTGTCCTCTATGCACTCAAGGAACTTCCTAGATTGTCTTTTCTCTGCTGTGTTAAATTTCCAGCAGACATCCGGCAAGTTAAAGTCACCCACAAGAACGAGGGCCGGTGATTTAGAGACCTCCACCAGCTGCCACCGCCAGCTGCAGTCACATAAATGTAATGCAACATTTCAGAGAGAAAATGGTTAATAAATTGTTTGATGATATATGGCAATATGAATTTAAATTTTTGGCTTCTTTATCCCAGCAGCTTCTCAGCCAATCACTGTAAATAAAGCTAGTGTTTTCAACGAACCCCCATACCACAGTATCACTGTTTCTTTCACTGGATAGCAATGAATAGATGCTCAAGGGAGTGGGGGGAACAACCCAAGAAATTTGTTTTCAGCTTTCCTGTCAGAAGAAGAATTTTCAAGGCCCTATATCACAAATTGTACATATTTTTTAAATGCCTTTTGTAAAAATCAAGCATGGCCTCTATTCATCTTCCATAGAATAAATAATAAATTCCACCTTTCCAAGTTATCGACCTCTGCAGAACAGTCCAGGTATGCTAGAATCTGTTTCTCCAAGTAAGTGCCAATGTTCTCCTCTGTCACAGAAGATGCACTGAAAACATCCTGGATGGCTGAATTTGAAAATATTGCCTCGTATTTCCCATCACACACCAACTGCAATAATGATCCGCTTTCTGGAAGAGAAAAACAAAACACCACAGAAATCAGTGTCAGCTTTGAAACAACTTGGTCTTTCAACACTTATTAGACCTATTCAAATGAAAATAAATGCCACTCCCCTTTTAAGGCATGAATCTTCATTTACATTGCAGGGACAGTGCAGTTGCATTGAAGCTAAAGAGCAGCAGGTGTCACTTTATTCAAAATCAACTCTACAGAATTTGTATTAATGTTCCAGTGAAACAGCAACTGCCTGACGAATGTAAAAAAAAAACCTGCACTGAAATTTCAGAGGGAATACATGAACAGCCTTTCAAAGTACTTCAATTATCACAATAGGGTTTTCTTCCTCCAAAACATTTTACATGTGTGTTAACAGTAAAGTCCTATAGACAAGCCAATTATTTCACAGACCAGAGAATCCACTTAGGGGAAATGCAAGAAATAAAAATAGTTCCATATTCGCAGAGTTCAGTTAATAAATTCTTATGCAAAACTGCAGAAACTACTTGATCCTTCCTTTACATGCTTAGAATGTTCACCAAGAATGTGCAGTATTATTTTATCTTTATTAAACAATTTTTTTTCCGTGATAACTATACTATCTCAATGAGAGGCCTGCATACACAGCAGGTTCTTAGGAGTAATTAAGGTGGATTTCGATCCATAAATGTTTGCTAAGCCTCTCAAGACAATGTAATGAAGTGCTATACACATAATTTCTAAGAAGCTTCAGACCCATCACATTCCTGACTTACAACTCTGTTCACAGAAGTTATCTTCCCTTCTTTCTTAAGATGTGCTACAGTGCAATCAACCCAGCAGCTCCTAGAACAATAATTGAACCATGTTAAAACCTTCTATTCTGGAGCAAAACCAGTACCAGCATACATAGATACACTAACTGCTTTTTAACTGAATGATGCAGATGCTGGTAATGGCACAGCTGAGGGAATGCAGAGGTCTGCACAGGAAAGATGCCTTAATAATAATAACCTGTGATTCCAGCTGGGGAATGCAGCTCCTGTGCACACAGAGTTACTATAGCTGCACTAATACTAGCAGCTAAAGTAGCCAATTTAACACTAACCCAGATATAGATCCACACAAGCATCATATGGGCAATGTGATCTAAATACCAAACCCAAGCTCATCCAGCTAAAACAAGTATTCTATATTTCAGACATGCAGGAAGACTGAGCACAGAACCAACTGAGATTCAGTTGGATAGATTCACTCATTCATCCTCATACCTCTGGACCAGGCTGTTAACCATAATTTTCTCTTGTTCTCTGCCACAATGATCTACTGAATTACGTAAGAGATCATTTGTGCTGGTTTATTTTAAAAGACACTTTAAGCTGTACCTGGAAGGACACACACAGCAATGGTTCAGCAACACTGCTGACATCATACTCTCATAGAGAACAGAACAGAAAGAATAAGAAACTTTAATCCAAGCTTTAGAGAGACTTACTCTCACCAAGTGACAATTTCTTTATATTGGATTACAGCTGTCCAGGCAAGCAATGCTGTAGTTTGTAGAATAACCATGGCTGTGAGGACACTAATGAACGATACAGAGGTTTTTCTCTTTCCAGTAACATAACTGTAAGCACATAAAATCTACTTTTGATTGTGTGTTTAGTTTCTTCTAAGACACCATACAAATTCAAAGTCACAGCTTTTAAATTTATTTCCAGGATCATGAACAAGAAGGGCCCATTTAAGTGATGACTAAGAATGTTCACAAACCCAACCATTTTCTAGCTCTACTGCAAAATACCTTTTTTCAACAAGTCTTCCCCACATCTTATAGCAGCACACTACTTAAACTACCCCAAAACAAACCAAGGCTAAAAAAAAATAAATAAAAAAACCACAAGAAAAATGCAACTAAACCCCTCACACCCCACAAAGAGCATGCACAACTCTCAGTGAAAAGCTAAGACAGATCTGACAGATGTCAGTCACATCTGCTAAGATTCCTGGACAGACAATGATTAAGGTCAAATAAAATGTAACATAAGGAAATATAGCTTGATAGCTCTGTACAGTTGTTACTGAAAATTCAGTAAGTGCTTGGGTAAGGACAAAGAGACTTTCAATATGCCAGAACCTTTCAACATTTTAAACAGACTGGCACATGACTTGAGCATAACTGTATATTTGACCTCTCTGAAATATGGAAGCACCTTTTCATGACCAATGTTAATTTTAAAAGCTGCTGCATTCCCCCGCAGGGAAGCTGGGTCAGTGACAACCTAATTCAGTCCCCTCAAGAGACTATATTCCATGTCCCCTCAAGCAACTATGACCAAATAACTAATAAATATAGAACAAGCAGCTTATGACAGACTTTCCCTTCCCACGTTTTGCTTCCAGAGCGAGTTTCCTCTCGGTGCCAAGTTCAGACGGAGGCAGCCTTTCACTCGTAGGTCATGGGGCGGTCGAGGGAAGCCCCGCGATGCAAAGCCTCCAGCGTGCCGACCCGAAACGGGCGGCAGAGCCGGGCA
>NW_008681784.1:0-4621 GCF_000695815.1 Acanthisitta chloris | reverse complement strand
GTCATATATTATAACCTAAAGAAATGGTGTTGATGAAATTGTTCAAATGTTCTACTAATATTTTATTTGAGTTTTAATTCTCTGTCACTTAACAATAAGGCACAGTACAGCTGTTTTTTTCAGTGAAATTAAATATATCTCTATGTGTGCCTGTGTGTATATACAACTCACAACAACAGAGAATTCATATTGTTCATGGATCAATGAATGCCCCAGTTTGTCGGTATTTGACATGTGTTTGGTATATTTCTATTTAAAGACTTCCTCATAGTGAATTTTCAAGCAAATTAGTTTCAACAACTTGCATACAACTAAAAAAAATTTGTAACCTCTTGATGTAGTTATCAAGATTATTCTCAGCTCTGAGATACCTTCAAAAAATGCAGAGAAACAGAAACCCCTATGAAGGTCTCCCAGGCAAGTAACAAACTCTGCATTCAGAAGCAGGTTAGACATATCATTGTGATGCTTTAGTATAAGCTTTTTAGTAATCTCAGTTAGCACGCCGGCATAATGCTCTATCATCCCTACCTTTATTTTTCACCTAGACTCCAAATTCATCTCTGCATAGGACCACAGCATTCTTTTCCCTTGTATAATCTTCTAGTGATACAGATCTACTTACTGCACCATACCACATTGCTTAGGGTAAATGGTGTGTATAGAAGAAAGGACAACAGGAGCATTACTCTTCTTCTATACTTAGGAGAAAAGCCAGGCCCCAGCAGAGAACAACACTTCTCTGTCTCCGAAAAGATCAATAGCAGTCTTGGAAATGGAGGATGCACAACACTTGAGCCTCAGCCCAAAGTCTAAAGGAAAATGAAACAATAACAATCTCTAGTTTTTCTTTCTGTCATATTTCTTTGACACAAAGAAATTACTCCCATTTTATGCCACTCTGTTGTTGACCTTGGAGATTAATCCTGTTCCTATACAAAAAGCCCTGAATCTTCTCCTTGTATGTACCTTCAGCCTGCACAGCTACTTCTTGCTTTGACACTGATTTTTTTTACTGATGTGCTGACTTGTCTTTTCTGATTTCTTTGGATTTGAATAGTAAGTTAGTCTACAAACAGGGCTTTTGTTGCCACTAAATTTGACCTATTGCTCAGATACTGACATATTTATGCAATGAAGTGTTGTAGGAGGTATGCTTTAAATTTCAACATGTATTCTACATATACCCATAGGTATTGAATGAAAAGATAGTGACTAACTCTGTGTTTTATTTCATTTTACACACTTTGAGAAAAAATGTTCCTGTCAAATTAGTAGTTGGGATGACTGTTCTGTGCATTTCTTCTCCCCATGCTTTCTTCCCTCCCTCCTTCATAAATTCTTTCTTTTTTTTCTCCCTACAATATGTTATTTTCTTTTACTTTTAGAGATAACTATGATAAATAAATAAAGATTTAATCTTCAAATCCCCCGTCAAGAGAAAATTCACAGTCCAGGTGAATGGGGGATAGACAAGAAAGGGAGTGGGAAGTATAAAAAAAGGGAAACTTCTCTCCTGATCAAATCTTTCGTTTCCAAACAGAAATAATTACAGTGATGGTCAGTGGAGAGATTTGGGCAATTTATAGTGGCATAGCAGCAAGTTCCTATCAACAATACTTGGTATTCAGGGCAAGCCATAGAACTACAAGTCCTGAAGCATTGCCTATAATCTTTATTTCATTTTTCAGATGTTACGCTGTAATAAAATGTAAAAAGGGAATACATGAAAAGTTATAGAGGTGGGAAAAAACATGGTTTGAAGTTGTATGGCTTTACTTGACAGGGCATGTTCCTAAGGATATGCGAAGAATAGCAAATGCTATTTGAAATAAGTACAATAGAGATCTGAAACTAGATTGAAACCCCAAGTCAATTTTCCTGAGTGTCATTTGATTAGCTTTCTTATATAGAACTGAAACTTAAACAGTGCTGGGGATTCAGAGTGGAGAGATGCTTAGGAACACAGTGAGAAATGGGCTCGTCCTACCAATTTCATTTCTGCAGCTTTACAACATTATCATTGCACATTGTTTCAGTGTTTTTGCAATAATCCATAAATGAAGCAATGTCAGAAGGAATTTGATTGATAGCTGGGAAAACATAAAAACAGTGAAAGTTATTTCTTTGTTCTCTCTCTGTCTGTCACTGCCTTCTGGGCAAGAGATGTTACCAGTAACTGTATGAAATAGCTACAGCCTATTGCCTAGCTGTCTATATGGGAAAACACTAATGAGTTTGTGGATATTTCTTTGGACAACAAAAAGGTGACAAATATGCACATAATACATATGATGTGGATTGGTTTGAGTGATTTATGTCAGTGGTGCTTTTTTAAATTTTTTTGTCCCCCACCAGATATTGCTTGCTTTTTATCTCTGAATTTAGCAAAAGGTATCTTGTTTGCTTGCAACACAATTAACCTTGAACTTGTTTTTCACCTTTGGGAAACTCTAGGTTAAGAATGAGTGCAAAGATAGCATTTTGATCTGCACCTGAAACAAAGAGGTCCTTCAGAGCTCAGATGTGAGGTTTGTATGTTTATACATACATGTAGAGCTCTCACAAAAGAATTGAAATACACTACAAATTCATAGTGATACTAAAATGTGCTCATTGATGTTTCACCTATACTTTCTTCACTTCTCTCTTTTTCCTCTTATTCTATTGTTTGAATCCTCTAACTGTTCTTCAAAATTAGATTGCATTAAAAAGGAAATTTTTCAGGAACCCTTCCTTACTTTATTTTTTTCTCTTTGTTTTTCTCTATATCTCTCTCAAGTAGCTGCTTGCAGAGCCTATGTTGTGTGTCAGAATTAACACCCAGGGACTCAATGCAGATAGTAATGGAGGTGGTTCTAAGAGGGCCAGGCTGATTGCAGCTTTCCTTTAGGAATACTGCACTTTGAGTCCTGGACAGGTGGTGGTTGAAGCTATGACATTTCTCAAAGTTTTAGGGAAAAAATTCTCTTTTGAGAATTGTTTTATATTACTAAAATTATGTCCCTCTACTTTTTCTTCTCTAAGAACCTTGTCAATCTGTCTGTCTGTCTACACAATCTTATAGCAATGGAGTGCACAACAGCTTATGTTTGAAAGATAATTGAATTCTCAGCAAAGTTCCCAAAATATGTACTCTGAAAGAAGTGCAATGTACTTAAATCATGATCATGAGAAGTGACGAAACATACATAAGTTGCAATTGTTCCTTTTCAGGTTGATCCACTTCGGTCTACCATTTTTTATATGCCATGTCCTCCTCTAATGGATTCAATAAAATTTTAAATTCATAGTGTGTGTTCTGGCACATACTGTGTTTAAGTACTGAATGATGACAAAATTGGTGGGCTTCCATAGTAAATATTGCCCACAGGGAAAAATTGCTTCTGAGACTGTGGTAAGCTGTCTCAAAATATTATTTTCCTGCTTTTTCTTTAGGATTTATTGCATTTTATAATGTACTATGTATTTAATTCAAAGAAATCTTTCTAGGGATAAGGACTTCAGTACATAACAACAGCTCCCTTGAGTGGGATATTTCAGGGCGACCTGCCAGCTATTCTTGCTGCAGATGTCAGGCCATCTGGCTGCCATCTCTGGGGCAGGACACATCAAGGGAGTTGGCTGGCGCATCTCCCCAGCAGGAACAACTTGGTAGAGGTGGAGAGGGGAGAGGAGTGTGTGAGGATATGAGGAAAAAAATGTAGAAGACTGCTGTCATGAGAAATTTGTGAGTGAGACTGGTTTAAAATATATTTGTGCAAATTGTTAGAAAGACAGGTATACTGAGAGACGTTATTTCAGCAAAAATTAATCAGGGTTAAAATTGAGCTAGAGTAACTTGGATATCTCATTCACAGTATTCTGTATTTCTAATGTTTCTATTCCATTCTTTTAGTATGCTTTATTTCTTATGACAATGTAGATAATGTGTGCAAGCACGGTATGTGACTTTTGGTGATTTTTATGAACATGTGTATCACTGAATATGTTTGAGTGGACAATCATCTGCTGTCAAGAGAGGCATAAATCATTTTCTGAACTGGAACACTGGATAACAATTAACTTAGACAATCTAAGTTACCCACAACAGGAATTATGGTCAATGGCTCTTTGTCCATGAAGAAGAGTAGTGACAAGTGTCCCTCAGGGGTTGGTACTGGGACAGATATAGTTCAACATCTTTGTTGGCAATATGAGCAGTGGGACTGAATGCACCTGCAGCGCATTTACTGATGACACCAAGCTGTGTGGGGCAGTCAACATGCTGGAAGGAAGTGATGCCATCCAGAGGCACCTTGACAGGCTTGAGAGGTGGGCTGCTGCAAACCTCATGAAGTTCTAGAAAGTGAAGTCTAAGGTCCTATACCAGGGTCATGGCAATCCCAGGAACACCTACAGGCTGGGTGGAGAAGTAATTGAGAGCAGCCCTGCAGAGAAGAACTGGAAGGTGGTGGCTGGTGAAAATCTCAACATGAACTGCAGTATGCAATCACATCCTGGAAAGCAAAGGAGGATGGTCAGCAGGTTGAAGGACGTGATTCACCCCCTGTTCTCTGCTCTTGTAATACCCTACCTGGAATCCTGCATTCCATTCTGGTGTCTCCAGCATAAGAAGGAC